>NW_023397241.1:0-199823 GCF_011125445.2 Fundulus heteroclitus | reverse complement strand
AATAGTAATAGGCCCCTGCCCATGCATTGCATTGGGATGCATTGCTGTGGCTTCTCACAGCACTTGCCTCTCATTGCACATGCAAGGCAATGCGCTAACTAGAAAATTTCTGAATGAATTTAGCAGGCGCCTTCCACTTGGTGCGTACCGTACCGTCAGGAAATAGCAACAGGAATCCCACTGCGAATTTCAGCTTCCTACCTTCACAGCCCACGCAACGGCCGTTGAAAGGTGCCATGTTAATCAATGGACCTCCTAGGACCTCTTGCTAGCAGCGTTGTCATGGAGACTCACTGACAGCTGCAGCCCTCCTCTCTGTCTGTAAAGGCAGAAGAACTCTGGCTAAGCAGCAGTTGGTAGGACCTTCCTAAAGCTATTTCCGTTAGCAACATGCTAACAGTTAGCCGCTAGCATGGCTGTGTTCAGTATCACCGGGTGATGTTACTCTGTTAGTTTGGTTGAATCCTGTACTGAGAAGTGCCTAAAAAGGGAGAAAATGCTAAAATTCACCAAATCTGTCAAGCAGAAGTTTGTACAGGCTTCCTAGAGCTACTTCCGGTTAGCAACATGCTAACCGTTAGCCGCTAACATGGTTGTGTTTGGTATCACTGGGTGAGTGTACTCTGTTAGTTGGTCCAAATCCTGTACTGGGATGAGCCTCAAATAGGGAGAAAAACGTCGTTTATAACGTTGCCATGGTAACTGAAAATGGCGGTGGTACAAAAAATACTTCATGGGATCAGCACATATGTTTTAATATACACACTGTGGGGATTATAATACAAAAATCTTAGTCTGCCACGCCGGGAATCGATCCCACAACCTCTTGCATGCAAAGCCTGCACTTTCCATCTGAGCTATACTGTAGCGCCATATATGGGCATGCATTATTGGGACCATAAGGGGTTTGGTCCCCCATTGAAAAGCATTGGATGTTTGACACCTCATAGCTTGGAGATGCTTTATGCCACGTAGCCCAAATTACTTGTGGAGCTTTTTCTCTAAAGTAAGAACAGACTCTGTGAAGCAGAAGATGGTGAGACCTTTCTAGAGCTACTTCCGGTTAGCAACATGCTAACAGTTAGCCGCTAACATGGTTGTGTTCATTATCAACAGGTGATTGTACTCTGTCAGTTTGGTCCAAATCCTGTACTGGGAAGTGCCTCAAATAGGGGTGCCAATACTTAATGTCACCAAACGTGACCAAAGTTCATTGGTCAGATTGGCCTCCTTTAGCAACTCAGCCTCACCACATCTGGGCCCAGAACTCAACATTTGACCAAAATGACGTGTAGCACCATTTCTCACATGTGGGTGGTGCTGTATTGGCCAATTGGGTTGTGTCTGGTTATCATGCCAGGTCCTGTTGGAAGCAAAGGCCCAATAGGAAAGCATGTGAAATCCCAAATGGGACAGAAAACTGACACATGGCTGAAAGTCACATGAAAATTTTAAAATGTAAAGAGGAAGTGACTGTGCGAATTTCAGATTTCTACATTAATCACAGCCGCTGCAGCTGGCGTCGAAAGTTGCCATTCTATCTCAATGGAACGTCTCCCACTGGCCCTCAGAGTTCCGTCGTCATGGAAACTCACTGACACAGCTGCAGCGGGCCAGTCTAAAAAAGTGCAGACACTTGGTGTCCAAGTCTGCCTATTGGATTATAATGGAGAACTTTGCCTCGAACAACGCACGATTTCTCCGGAACCGTAAATGGTAGAGACGTAATTTTTTCTGTGTTTATTTCGTAAAGGATAGGAGAAGAAGACTTGCTATCAGTTTTTGCTGGAAAAAGTTTAATAAAGGCGTAAAAAATTATGATCTAAAGGACATTTTTATGAAATTTCAGAAATCCTCTGAAAATGGTCCCGAACAAATCGCTCTGGCTAAAAAAGTATAAGAGATATCAAATAATTCTTTCACTGTGAGTATCAGCAGGCTTTTGATGACCATGTAGCTCATTTTCATATTTTTACAAAAATCGGTGTAGGCCACAGCGACGATGTAAAAAAGTGGATGATGTGGGAAAATGCAGCTCCAAAGCGATTTTCAGGATTTTGCACATTCGCTACTCCCGAACAAATTGTTCCTGTGGAAAAACCGTAACAGTTATCCACAAAAAATTCCTTTCTTGAGTGCCAGAAGGGTTGGGACATTCATGTGTGAAAGTCTCATGTCTGTACATAAAACGGTTTAGGAGTAGCGACGATGCGAAAACATGTGATGTTTTGGATTTTTAGACGTCATTTTTCAAAACCGCTCCATAGGAAATGAATGGGGGAGGTTTCGGGTTTGTGTCGGTCTGAAGGTGATTTGCGAAAAATCTATAAATGCCACACCAATGAGGGTTACATTTCCCGAATCCTGACATAAATACCTACGTTTTGATGTATAATTTGTCTATGTAGAGTGAAAATTGAGCGAGTAAGGTCAAGTTGTTCGGAGATTTTGAAATCTTTAAAAAAGCTAGAGTGGGCCCACTCTAGCGGTTGGAGAATTCCGTCATTGACTTTCATTGTAAACGATGATTTCGCTGATTTTTGGACATGAGCTTTGAGGAGAAACTGTGAAGAGACGATAAAAGATATCCACATCCCGTTTTCACTTCTGAGTAGGTCACAGATATATCTACAAACTGGAAGTTAAACGGTGTTTGTAGGTGAAAGCATGGCGACACAGTACAGCTTTGAAAATGGTCCTTTTGAGGGTTTTTTGAGGCTTTCTTTCTACCCGACTCCATTCATTCCTATGGGGTTGTTTTGGGGGTGGTTTTTTCGCTTATTTTGTTGCCATGGTTACTCGAACCCCAAAAAACGTAGTAGCACACATCTCGAGACCGAGCCGAAGGTTTTGATGTTTATATTGTTGGGGTGCACCCTACAGTTCGGGCCGCATTAATCGTGAAGGAAGAAAAATAAAGAATATTAATAAAGAGACGCGTTTAGAGGTGCATAGTAATAGGTGCCTCCATGCATTTGCATTGGAGGCAGTGCTGTGCTTCGCACAGCACTGCCTCCTCATTGCAAATGCTATGGCAGGCGCCTAACTAGAAAAATTTCAGAAGAAATTTAGCAAGGCGCCTGCCACTTGGTGCGCACCGTACCGTCAGTAATAGCAACAGGAAGCAACACTGCGAATTTCAGGTTCCTACAGTCTTCACAGCCCTCGCAGAGGCCATTGAAAGGTGCCATGGTAAGTCAATGGACCTCCTAGGAGCCTCTTGCTAGCAGCGTTGTCATGGAGACTCACTGACAGCTGCAGCCCTCTCTCTGTCTGTAAAGGCAGAAGAACCCTGGCTAAGCAGCAGTTGGTAGGACCTTCCCAAAGCTACTTCTGGTTAGCAACATGCTAACGGTTAGCCGCTAGTAGAGTTATGTTCAGTATCAACGGGTGATGTTACTCTGTTAGTTTGGTGTAAATCCTGTACTGAGAAGTGCCTAAAAAGGGAGAAAATCCTAAAATTCACCAAATCTGTCAAGCAGAAGTTTGTACAAGCTTCTTATAGCTACTTCCGGTTAGCAACATGCTAACCGTTAGCCGCTAACATGGTTGTGTTTGGTATCACTGGGTGAGTGTACTCTTAGTTTGGTCCAAATCCTGTACCGGGATGAGCCTCAAATAGGGAGAAAAAACGTCGTTTGTAACGTTGCCATGGTAACTCAAAGTGGCGGGTGGTACAAAAAAATACTTCATGGGATCAGCACACATGTTGTAATATACACACTGTGGGGATTATAATACAAAACTCTTAGTCTCCCACATCGGGAATTGATCCCACGACCTCTTGCATGCAAAGCCTGCACTTTCCATCTGAGCTATACTGGAGCGCCATATATGGGCATGCAGTATTGGGACCATAAGGGATTTGGTCCCCCTTTGAAAAGCATTGGATGTTTGACACCTCATAGCTTGGAGATGCTTTATGCGACGTAGCCCAAATTTCTTGTGGAGCTTTCTCTCTAAAGTAAGAACAGACTCTGTGAAGCAAAAATTGGTGAGACCTTCCTAGAGCTACTTCCGGTTAGCAACATGCTAACCGTTAGCCACTAACATGGTTGTGTTCAGTATCACCAGCTGATTGTACTCTGTCAGTTTGGTCTAAATCCTGTACTGGGAAGTGCCTCAAATAGGGGTGCCAATACTTAATGTCACCAAACGTGACCAAAGTTCATGGGACAGATTGGCCTCCTTTAGAAACTCAGCCTCACCACATCTGGGTCCAGAACTCAACATTTGACCAAAATGGTGTGTAGTGCCATTTCCCACATGTGGGTGGTGCTGTATTGGCCAATTGGGTCGTGTCTGGGCATCATGCCAGGTCCTGTTGGAAGCAAAGGCCCAATAGGAAAGCATGTAAAATCCAAAATGGGACAGAAAACTGACACATGGCTGAAAGTCACATGAAAATTTTAAAATGTTAGGAGGAAGTGACTGTGCGAATTTCAGATTCCTACATTAATCACAGCCGCTGCAGCGGGCGTCGAAAGTTGCCATTGTATCCTAATGGACCTTCTCCCTCTGGCCCTCAGAGTTCCGTTGTCATGGAAACTCACTCACACACCTGCAGCGGCCAAAGTCTCTGTACCAAAGTGCAGAGACTTTGCTCACAAAAAGTCCCATTGGATTATAATGGAGAACTTTGCCCCGAACAACCGCTTGATATCTCTTCATTCCGTAAATGGTAGAGACGTAATTCTTTTCTGCGTTTTAGTTCGTAACGGATAGGGGAAGAAAGAAAAGCTATTGTTTTTTGCTAGAAAACGTTTAATAAAGGCGTAAAAAATTATGATCTAAATGGGATTTTTTATGGATTTTCAGAAATCCTCTAAAGAGGGTCCCGAACAAATCGCTGTAACTCAAAAAGTATAGAGATATCAAGATAATTCTTTCAACCATGAGTATCAGCAGGCCTTTGAGGACCATGAAGCTCATTTTTATGTTTGTACAATAATCGGTGTAGACACAGCGACGATGTAAAAAAGTGGATGGTGTGGGAAAATGCAGCTCCAAAGCGTTTTTAGGATTTTGCACATTCGCTACTCCCGAACAAATTGTTCCTGCTGGAAAAACCGTAACAGTTATCCACAAAATTCCTTTTTGTGAGTGCCAGAAGGGTTGGGACATTCATGTGTGAAAGTCTCATGTCTGTACATAAAACGGTTTAGGAGTAGCGACGATGCGAAAACATGTGATGTTTTGGATTTTTAGACGTCATTTTTCAAAACTGCTCCATAGGAAATGAATGGGGGAGGTTTCGGGTTTGTGTCGGTCTGA
Organism: Fundulus heteroclitus; assembly: GCF_011125445.2. Classification (NCBI taxonomy): domain Eukaryota; kingdom Metazoa; phylum Chordata; class Actinopteri; order Cyprinodontiformes; family Fundulidae; genus Fundulus; species Fundulus heteroclitus. The sequence continues at coordinate 194,549 of NW_023397241.1, read as the reverse complement.
GGTGATTTGCGAAAAATCTATAAATGCCACACCAATGAGGGTTACATTTCCCGAATCCTGACAAAAATACCTACGTTTTGATGTATGATTTGTCTACATAGAGTGAAAATTGAGCGAGTAAGGTCAAGTTGTTCGGAGTTTTGAAATCTTTAAAAAAGCTAGAGTGGCCCACTCTAGCGGTTGGAGAATTCCGTCATTGACTTTCATTGTAAACGATGATTTCACTGATTTTCGGACATGAGCTTTGAGGAGTATTTGTGAGGAGACGATAACAGATATCCACATCCCGTTTTCACTTCTGAGTAGTTCACAGAAATATCTACAAACTGGAAGTTAAATGGTGTTCGTAGGTGGAAGCATGACGATACAGTACAGCGTTGAAAATGGTAATTTGGAGGCTTTTTTGAGGCTTTCTTTCGACCCGACTCCATTCATTCCTATGGGTTTTTTGGGGGTGGTTTTTCGCTAATTTTGTTGCCATGGTAACTCGAAATCCCAATAAAAGTAGTAGCACACATCTCGTAATCGAGCCGCAGGTTTTGATACCTATGTTGTGGGGGTGCACGCTACAGTTCGGGCTGCATTAATCGTGACGGAAGAAGAAGTAAAGAATATTAATAAAGAGACGCGTTTAGAGGTGCATAGTAATAGGTGCCTCCATGCATTTGCATTGGAGGCAGTGCTGTGCCTCCAATGCAAATGCATGGAGGCACCTATTCGTGCTTCGCACAGCACTGCCTCCTCATTGCAAATGCTATGGCAGGCGCCTAATAAAGAGTCCGTTTAGAGGTGAATAGTAATAGGTGCCTCCATGCATTTGCATGGGAGGCAGTGCTGTGCTTCGCACAGCACTGCCTCCTCATTGCAAATGCTATGGCAGGCGCCTAATAAGATATAGTCCGTTTAGAGGTGCATAGTAATAGGCCCTGCCCATGCATTTGCATTGGGAGGCAGTGCTGTGCTTCGCACAGCACTGCCTCCTCATTGCACATGCAAGGCAGGCGCCTAATAAATAGTCCGTTTAGAGGTGAATAGTAATAGGTGCCTCCATGCATTTGCATGGGAGGCAGTGCTGTGCTTCGCACAGCACTGCCTCCTCATTGCAAATGCTATGGCAGGCGCCTAATAAATAATCCGTTTAGAGGTGAATAGTAATAGGTGCCTCCATGCATTTGCATGGGAGGCAGTGCTGTGCTTCGCACAGCACTGCCTCCTCATTGCACATGCAAGGCAGGCGCCTATTAAAGAGACGCCTTTAGAGGTGAATAGTAATAGGTGCCTCCATGCATTTGCATTGGAGGCAGTGCTGTGCTTCGCACAGCACTGCCTCCTCATTGCAAATGCTATGGCAGGCGCCTAACAAGAAATGTCATACAGAGTATTGAAAATAGGAGAACTTTGGGAAATGATAATAATTGAAGTTTGGAGTGAAATTGGGGCTGTGACGATAATTAATTTTTATAATCCATGTAAAAGGTTATCTTTAGAGTTATTAAGAGAGTTAACAGACAATTTAAAAGGGAAGATTATATCTTGTGGAGATTTTAATGCACATAGCACTTTATGGGGAACTCAAAATGATAATAATGGAGAGGTAATCGAAGAAATTATTGATATAAATAATCTAATATGTTTAAATGATGGAAATGGTACACAAATAAATATTAGGAATGGAAGGGAGTCAGCTATTGATCTAACTTTAGTATCAGAAACAATTGCTGGTATATGTACATGGAAAGTTGAAAATGAAACAATAGGAAGTGATCATTATGTTATATTGATAGAAGTAGGATTAAATATGGAAGAGAGTGAAAGCATGAGGGTAGATAGATGGAACTTTAGTACTGCTGATTGGGAAAAATTTAAAATGATTACCATCCATCCATTTTCCCGAACCGCTTTATCCCTCATGGGGTCGCGGGGGGTGCTGGTGCCTATCTCCAGCGTTCACTGGGCGAGAGGCGGGGTACACCCTTGACAGGTCGCCAGTCTGTCGCAGGGCAACACAGAGACAAACAGGACAAACAACCATTCACGCACACACTCACACCTAAGGACAATTTGGAGAAGCCAATTAACCTAACAGTCATGTTTTTGGTCTGTGGGAGGAAGCCGGAGTACCCGGAGAGAACCCACGCATGCACAGGGAGAACATGCAAACTCCATGCAGAAACACCCAGGGGTGTACTTGAACCCAGGACCTTCTTGCTGCAAGGCAACAGCGCTACCCACTGCGCCACTGTGCAGCCCTAAAATGATTACTGAAAGAAATTTAAAGACAGGTAATATTTGTCAAGATATAGAGGGGCTGAATCATTCCATATGTGAAGCGGTCTTAGAAGCTGCTAAACAGTCAATTAATAAGAAAGGAGGGAATTATAAAAAGAAAATTGTACCATGGTGGACAGAAGCATGTGGAAATGTGATTAAATCTCGAAATAAAGCATTTAAAGTATTAAAAAGAACTCATAATATACAAAATCTTATTGAATATAAAAGGCAGCAGGCAATGGTGAAAAAAACTATTAAAATGCAAAGAAGGTATATTGGAGAAAGTTTTGTAATTCAGTAGGAAGAGAAACTAAAATAGATAAAATATTGGGAATGGTTAAAAGAATGAATGGGATGAAAAAAGAGTTTGGTTATCCAGTTTTAATAGGTAATGGAATTACAGCAAAGAAGGATGATGAGAAAGCAGAAATGTTAGCTCAGACTTTTGTTAAAGTACATGGATCAGAAAATTTAAGTGAAGAAGGGAGAAGAAGAAGAGAGGAGACAATAGCAGAAAATGTAGAGATATTAAGTCAAGATGGTGAAAACAATAAATTAATCAATGTGCCATTTACAAAAGCAGAATTAAATCGTGCATTAAGGAAAGCAAAGAGGACAGCGCCAGGAAAAGACCAAATATGTTATGTTAGGATAAGTCAACTTAGTGAACCATCAAAGGAGATTTTGTTAGAATTATATAATAGAGTTTGGGAGGAGGGAAAGCTGGCAAAGGTTTGGAAAGAAGCTGTGATCATACCAATACGTAAACCAGGAAAAGATAGCGCAAACCCAGGAAATTATAGACCTATAGCTTTAACTTCAAACATTTGTAAAATAATGGAGAAAATGATCAATGACAGGCTGGTATATTATTTGGAAAGGAATCAATATATATCTAGATGGCAAAGTGGTTTCAGAAAAGGAAGGAATACCATGGATTCATCTTTGTGCTTAGAACATGAAATTAGAAAAGCACAAATAAAGAAAGAAAGTGTAGTGGCTGTGTTCTTTGATATTGAGAAAGCGTACGATATGATGTGGAGGGAAGGATTGATGATCAAACTAGTGAAGATGGATATTAAAGGTAGAGTATATAGATGGTTAAAATATTTTTTAAGTGAAAGGAAAATACAGGTTAGAATAGGAAGGAGTTATTCGTAAAAATATTTTATTGAAAATGGAACACCTCAAGGAAGCATAATTAGTCCGTTACTTTTTTCTATAATGATTAATTATGTGTTTAAAGATATAGAAAATGGGTTTGGGTGTTCTCTTTTTGCAGACGACGGGGCAATTTGGGTGAGAGGTCGAAATACTGATTATATTGTGAAGAAATTACAAAAAGCTATTAAAAAGATAGAAGATTGGTCATATAAATGGGGATTCAAACTTTCAGTGGACAAATCGAAAACTGTGTTTTTTACTCGGAAAAAAATCAATAGTATGGTGAAGGTTAAATTATATAATCAAGAGATAGAAAGGGTTAAAAATTTTAAATTTCTTGGTTTATGGTTTGATGATAGAATTACATGGACATTTCATATTCAGAAAATTATTGATAAGTGCAAAAAAGTTTTGAATGTTATGATATGTTTAGTTGGTCATGAATGGGGAGCAGACAGAACTGCTTTAAAGGCTATATATACAGGATTAATAAGATCAGCAATAGACTATGGTAGTGTGGTTTATGGATCAGCAGCAAGTACATCACTTAAAAAGTTAGAGGGTATACAAACACAAGCGTTAAGGTTAATTACAGGAGCATTTAAAACAACATCTATTGTAGTGTTGCAGGTTGAAACTGCAGAAATGCCACTGGAAATCAGGAGAACACAACTGTTGCTAAATTACTGGATTAGTTTACAGGGACATGGTCAAAATCATCCTACAAAAGAAATATTGCAGCCGTGTTGGGAAAGGGAGAGGAGACAAACAGGAAGTTTTGGATGGATAGTGGGAAAAAAAGTAGAAGAACTTGAATTAGATAAAATTAAATGTAGTCCAACTGTACCGTTATCAGTAATCCCTCCCTGGCTCATACCTGAAACAACAGTAGATTTGTCATGGTTGGAAAAGAAAAAAGAAGGCAATATTAATCATAAACTCATACAGGAATATGTTAATAGTTATTATGGTTATATTCAAATATATACAGATGCATCTAAAAATGTGAATGATAGGTTAGGCATAGCATTTTATGTTCCAGATTTCAATATCAAAGTAAATAGGAGAATAAATAATGAATTATCAGTATATACAGGAGAATTATTAGCAATATTATTAGCATTACAATGGATAGAGGAAGTAAGACCACTAAAATCAATAATATGTTCAGATTCAAGTTCAGCTTTACTTAGTATACAAAATCATTTTTCAGATAGTAGATTAGATATATTAATTGAAATACAGCAAATTCTATATCAAATTCAAATGATGAGTATTAGTGTTATATTTATTTGGGTACCAGCACATATAGGGATTAATGGAAATGAAATCGCAGATAAGATTGCTAAGGAAGCATCAAAAATAGAACTATTGATATGATGATTAATTTAAGTAAGACAGAAATTAAAAGTATCATTAAACAAAGAATGAAGGAAAGGTGGCAAAAACAATGGGAAGAAGAAAGGAGAGGAAGATGGCTATATAGGATTCAACAGAAAGTCAGAGAAATGAGGATAGCAGAAGGAATCAGAAGAGAGGAAACAGTTATTTCAAGACTTAGATTTGGACATACAGGATTAAATAAAACACTATTCAAAATAGGGAAGCATATGTCGGGCAAATGTGAATATTGTGAACAAGATGAAACAGTAGAACATGTGGTGATGTATTGTAAGAAATATGAAGAGGAAAGAAGGATTTTGGTTAGAGATCTTAATAAAGAGAAAATTAAATTTGATATAATAGATATTCTGCAGAAAAAGTCAAAAAATAAATGTTATCAATACTTATTTAAATATTTAATAATAACAGGAATAATTAGGAGGATTTAGTATTTGTAAATTTAATATTATAGATATAGATATATAGATACATAAATATAAGTATCTTTGGGAGTATGGCCATTTTGACCCACACTCCTCACCAGTTGGTGGCGGTAATGCACACCGGAAAGTTGTTTGCCAACCGCCAATTAAATCAAGAAGAAGAAGAAGAAGAAGAAGAAGACTAACCAGGGATCTCCCCATGATTCACTGTTATGTTTTATTTAAAACTGAAAGAGTAACGCTCAAGCTCAGGCTAAGTTAGCATGACACGCTTTTTTTTTTAAGAAGAAGAAGGGTCAGAATGTGAACGATGGTTTGACTGGGTCTGATTCGGAAAAAGTAAAAAAAAAAAATCATAAATATTATACCACCTGCGCTTTTCTTTAACAAAGAAGGCAGAACTGCAGTCAGAGCGGCTGTCAATATGCAGCAGTGTCCACCACATGAGCAGCTGAACCAGGACACTTGTTAAATTAAATGACAAGTATTTTGATGCATACATATTATTAAGGAAACTACGTCAAAAATAAAACAAATAAACTGCAGCTGGGTTCCGGTAATGGCGACTTGCTGAGAGGACGCGCTCGCTTTGGCTCCGCTACTTTTCTGTAAAATCCTGGAAAATACTTGTTACAGGTGACACTGAACAACGTTTATAACAACTATGATGCCTCTCTCACAAAGGAAGCCCAGCAAAAACTCCGGCAAGTCGACTCAATCAAAGTTATTTAACTTCACTTCTAAGGTGAGCTCTGAAGCGAGCGGCGAAAGCAGCGAGGCTAGCAACAACACATGCGAACCAATGGAGGAGGAAAACTGTGAGTCGAACGAGAAGAATAAGATGGTTGACGCTGGTTCAGAGGCAATACTGGCCGCAATTGCAAATCTGAAATCCGATTTCTCCTCCAAACTGGATGGCATTCTGTCAGCAATAGAGGAGGTTAAAAAAGATATTAATGAGTGCGCCGAGCGGGTCAGTGAGGCGGAAGTGCGGATATCTGCAGCAGAGGATAACATCACCAGTCTACAAGCTAGGGTCCAAATCCTCGAAAATAAAAATAAGGAACTCGAAGGAAGAGCGTTGGACTTGGAGACCAGATCGCAAAGATCTAACCTAAGACTTGTTAACCTTCCCGAGGGTGCGGAGGGAGAGGACGCCTGCGCCTTTCTGGAAAAGTGGCTACCTGAGGCTCTGAACCTGGCACCGCTTCGCACAACTCTGACACTGGAGAGAGCGCATCGGCTTGGCCAGAAAAGCACAGCAAACACCGCTGCACCTAGAACTCTTAGCATGAAGTTCTTAAACTACAGGGATAAAGTAAAGGTGATACGAGCCGCCAGAGCAAAGGGACAAATTTTGTTCAAGAATCATCCAGTGAGATTTTATGAGGACCTCGCAGCCGATGTGCACAAAAAACAGAAAGAGTTTGATGGTGTGAGACGACAACTCCGTGTCAAGGGGATACGATATGGTATGATTCCTCCTGCCCGACTGCTGGTGACACACAACGGTCAGTCCCACATCTTTAACCAACCAGCTGAAGCAGAGAACTTTATAAGGACTCTGAATGCAGAAAGCGGATCTGGGTGAGACTATGAAGACACCATTGCATCGCAACATCTTAACAGGGAGCAACGAATATGGTACCAAAAGATGAGTAAAATAAGTAAATGATATAAATAAAAAATAGAAATGTGGTCATTATAGCCTATGTTTGCTATCCTGAAGGCTCATAAACAACAACCTAATTTTAATTTTATTCTTTGGACGCAATCAGTGACGAGTTTTTCAAGTAGCGGGGTGAGATAAGAGGAAAAATACTCAGACACAGTCGGCTGATCCCCACTTTGGTGTGGAACAACCTTTAGCTGTTAGATGGGTACTAGAGTATTAAAAGGGGAGGGGGGTGGGCAACAAAGCTCAAAAGGGGTTTATTGTTCAGTGTTTATTGTTATTATGGATGTTGCTTCTGACATCCAGATGTTATTGGTTTCCATGTCCTTAAACAATTCGAAAATATTAAGAAGCCCATTAAGTGTTGCACAATATGCCGGGTAGGTTAAAAATTAAGGTGTCTTCGTGGAACTGCAGGGGATTACAGAAACAAAAAAAAGTTAAACAGATAATGAATAGGGTGAAATCTTTGCACTCTGATGTTGTGCTGTTTCAGGAAACTCACCTGCTGTCTGGTCAGGAGGTGAGGATTGGCAGGAGGTGGCAGGGCAGCGTATATTCGGCACCCTTTACCTCCCAGGCTAGAGGGGTTATGATTTTGATTCATAAATCCATACCATTCCATGTGACAAAGGTTATTAAAGACAAGGCTGGGAGGTACATTATCATACAGGGCACACTTATCTCCGAAGAAATAAACCTGATAAATATTTATGCCCCAAATGTTGATGACCCAAAGTTTTTCCAAAATCTCTTTCTTACAATTTCATCTTTGGCTGGCAGCTATATTATAGCAGGAGATTTTAACTGCACAATGAACCCAAAACTGGACAGAAGCTCAGGTAGTGACAACTCTCATTCTAAAAGTAGAAAAACAATTCAATACTTTATGAAGGAGCTTAATTTGATGGATATTTGGAGAGATATGAATCCCAAAAGTTTAAAATACTCATGTTATTCAAATACACATAAATCATATTCACGTATTGATTACTTTCTAATTTCTACCAATTTGAGGCACAAAATAAGAGACTGTCAGTATGATAGCATCGTAATTTCAGATCATGCCCCAAATTCACTCATCTATGAAGACGTAAAATTAAGGAGAGACCCTCCTGCGTGGAGATTTAAACAAAAATGGCTCACAGACCCAGAATTTATATTTTTTGTAGATGATCAAATTAACATTTACTTCGAAACAAATACGGATGAAACGTCACCCTCTTCAAGGTGGGAAGCCTTTAAGGCCAATATAAGGGGTCAAATAATTAGCTTTACGAGTTACAAGGCAAAGAAAACCTATCAAAAAACAAAAGAATTGGCAGCTGAGATTGAGCTGCTTGAGAGGGAATACTATCAAACGCTATGTCCAAACACCCATAAAAAAGTTTTGATACTAAGAACGCAGTATAATGAACTTTCTGCATCCAAGGCTGCCTCACAACTCTTACGTCTTAAGCAATAATTTTATGATCAAGGGGAAAAGCCTGGGAAATTACTAGCCTGGCAACTTAAACAATTACAAAATGAGAAAAATATCACTTCACTCGAAAATAATAAGGGACAGATTACTACAGATCCATTAGAAATCAATGAGAATCCATGGCTCGGAAGTTGGAAGGTGGGAGAGATACAGGAATTGTCAATGAATTTGGTTAAAGTGGACTTTGCACAACAAGCAAATGAGGTTACTAAGGTGGCATGACGTCCATGGCCCCGGGAAGATATGGGCAGACTAGAAACATTTTTCAGTCAAATTGATTATTTTTGCTTTAACCCCTGAATATTATGGATTTTACATAATTGATATTAATACATGTCTTGTGTCCTTCACATGTGTAAATTCATTTTTTTGTTTGTCTTTAAAGAGTATTATTACGTTTTCTGTTCAAAGCAGTTAAAGTAAACTAATACCCACTCCTGAGTCCCGACAGTAGATGGCACAAGTTTAAAAACAATAGTCTAACCTAGTGGATCTAGCTAGCTACCTGAAAGACCACCTGCTAGCTAACCATTACTAATACAACTTTTATTCATTAATAAAACTTTTGAAATGATCTCCCACCCCCCAGTGTGCGATTTTTTTTTTTTTTGCAAATCGCACACTGATTATTCCAGTTCTCATTTCTCATTTAAGGTCTTGTAGAGAGTCTGTTTCCCATTTTTCCCTCAGTTGTGCTTCTTGTAGCCTCAATGTGTGTTAGGTTTTCCATCAAAACGATTTCTTCCACTGTTCTTCCAAAAAAGTTAAAAAACAAAACAACTGCACTTTCCCGAAGTTTCAAGTTGAAGTTTGAATTCAAACTTCGGAAAACGTTTGAGTTCAAACTTCGGAAAAAGTCCAGTTGTTTTGTTTTTTAACTTTTTTGGAATGACCATGAACTGGATGACTGAGACTCTTCACCAGCATTCTCCCACAGTTGTTGTCGATTGGGCTTTTCCCCTCCCCCGATTCCTGGTGATGGCCTTCTTGGCTGCCACCAGCAGAATTTTGATCAGAATTCATCTTGAGTGGTCACAGTCCCTTCTGAGAATCCACGCAGATACAGTGCTAAGCCAGTCCTTGGCATTCTATAGCCTAATATTTGCTGCAGATCATTACATATTATTTGCCAGAATATTATTTTTTGACATTTTCAAAAGATGTAAGAATGGTCTACATTAAAAACCCACAACCTCATCAACATTTCTGTCTACTTTGCAACTGTAATTTTAATTTTTATGTGATAAAGAAATTAATCAAATTCTTCCATGCAAGCTTTTTCTATATTCGTAAATTAGAGGATAAATGATGTGCCTTGCGTATTTGATACCATTGTTCATCTGAAATTTCTACATTGAGTTATTTTACCATAACATATTCAGTTGAATGAGCAATGCTTGAGCTCAACCTTTGATGTAATGATGCGATAATTCTCACATTGCTTCCCTGATATGCTTTGTTAGATCATTAAAGATCAAGCTCCATCATATGTCAGAGCTCTGATTACCCCGGATGTTCCTAACAGAGCACTTCGCTCTCAGACTGCAGGTCTGCTGGTGATTCCTAGAGTCTCTAAAAGTAGAATGGGAGGCAGATCCTTTAGCTATCAGGCTATCAATCCCCACATGGAGCTCTTGTCAGGTGACTGTAGAGGGATCTAGTTTGACCAATGTGGGGAGGATGAAACAGTAGTCTCAGGAGAGGGATCCAGTTCAGAATGTTCAATTTTAAATCTAGTGTCTGGAGCCAAACCTATGTTAACCAGAAGATTTATTTGAATTTATGATAAAAGGAAAACAAATACCATCTATCTCCAAAGTATTACCCGTGTAGTAAGTAATAGAGCTCATTTGGCACTCCTCCTGGACATGATGTTTTTGGTGTATGTCACTGATATTGACTTTAGGCAAGTCTTGGAGGCAGCAAGTATAAAAAAATGCCATTGTATCTCTACCATGGAGACAGGGACTGGAAGTACTGGTAGTAACACTTCTTAAAGCGGAAGTAGCGTCAAGCCATTCTATCCAATGAGTCAATTAGTGAGACCCAGTCTTCAGAAGAAATTAAGTCTCCAGTATTAAAATGGGAGGTTTTTAAATACATAGTATCTGTAGAGGCATGGATGTGTTTAGCACTGGTCACAAGAGGGAGCCAGTGTGTTTGGATATATGTTTGTGTGTGTGTATGTGGGTGTGGCTGGGTGTGGATGATGGCCTGATAATTAGCACCTGTGTCTGCCCATGGAGCTTTGTTTTCTTTTTGTCTTTTGTTTGTGACAGAGAGGGTTGAGATAGGGGCCGATATTATCTGTTGACTGCAAAGTAACAAATCAATAACCAAAGGATTTTTCCAGTCCATATACAAACTTGTCAAAGTGTATTGTGCAAGAAGAAGAAAATAAACACCCTTCAACCAGTATTGGAGCCAAGTTTCCTCCTTCAGTCAGAGAGTCAGACAGACACCTACGTCCTTCCCTCAGTGACTAACCTAGCTTGCGATAGTCACATTTCATTCTCAACAGAAAAGGCTAAGTTTCAGATCCTTCCAAAGCTTCACTGGACCTGTGCACTATGGACCACCTAACCACTTCAGATGGTGACCGTGAGTAACTGAATGAAAAGAAGAAGCACATCACAACCCATGGTGTTTGAAACTCAGTATATTTCTGCTGTGAAGTTTATACTTGCTTGGACATAGCTGATGCTGGTTACTGCTGCATATTGGATGCGCATGGATGCCGTGGCTACTGTTTGATGTTTCCTAAATTGCTCACGACCAGAAAACTGTTGGAAAGATGGATTGCTTGTTTGTGCAACTCAAAGTGAAGATGGATGTTGGTGCAGTTACTGCTGTAACTTAAGCTTGAATTGGAGACGGGATTTGGAAGCAATGTTGGCTTGTTGTCTATGGAAATAAGACTTGTGCCAAAACAAAGCAGCTGAGTTGGATGTGGCTTTGACACAATGTGGAATGTGACATGTTTAGTACTTCTGTTGCGCACACACTGTCTGATGTCAATATGAGTGAATCAAAATCTGGTTCAAATCCAAATGATCCTGAAACTGTTAAAAGGAAAGTCATTCTCACTGAAAAGGCGTTGGGGTGTAAAATGGAGAAACTCCAAAAAGAACGTCAAGTAAGAGTGAATAAAATGAAAGGGGTCATCAGTGCTTTAAAAGAACTAATGAAGAGTGATGATAATGTTTCACAGGTGCAAACTCAGCTTAATATCTTGATTCAGCTACTTGAGGAGACAACTTCTCTGCATGAGTCAGTGATGGAAATATTACCTGATGTGGAAAAGAATAAACAACACGTCTGGTTTGCAAGCATCAATAAATACAACAAAGGATTCATAGAGGATGTGACACAGTGGCTCTTGGAAATAAAGGAACCAGTAACAGAATGTGCAACAAATGAAAATGTTGAGAATTACACTGCAGGACTAGTACATGATGATGTTCAGCCAAAAGACAGCATTTCAAATGTTGGAAGCCAAAAGCAAGGATCAAAAACTGGGTCTTCAAGAACTTCACACTCCTCCACTTCCTCGTCTCTTATTAAAGCAAAGGCTGAAATGGCTGCTCTTCTCGCTCGTCGAAACTTTCTTCAACAAAAACTGGACCAAAAAGAGGAGGAAATAAAGAAACTGAAAGAGAGATTTGAGCTTGAAGTGGAGATAGCAGCTGTTCACGCTAAGATGGAAGTCAAACTGGAAATAGGCCTCATGTAACAAATCCAAATAAAAGAGAAAATATTGATGTCGGATCTCAAACAGTACAGCAGAGGCCCCATGGACACCTGATGACTTCCAACAATGCTGTTTCAGCTCCTCAGCTTGTAGCTAGTCCACATGTTCAGATGCCAGTCGATGATGATGGTAATAATTTGTTATCCATAATGGCAAGGCAAAATGAAATTTCCGATCTTCTAGTATGACAACAGAACATCTCTCATTTGCCAAAGAGAGAGATTCAGGTATTTGATGGAGATCCACTTCACTACCATGCCTTTATGAGAGCTTTTGAACATAACATAGAAGAACGGACAAGTGATAGTGGAGACTGTTTGCACTTTCTGGCACAATACACAAGAGGACAACCACAAGAGCTCGTCCGTAGCTGTCAGCAAATGCCTCCAGACATAGGATATCAAAGGGCTAAGGCTTTGCTGGAAGAACACTTCGGTAATGAACAAAAGATCGCCTCAGCCTATTTGGATAAAGCTCTTTCATGGCCTATGGTGAAAGTAGAAGATGCCAAATCTCTCCAAGCTTATGGTCTTTTCTTAAGAGGATGCTGTAATGCGATGAATGACATACAATATATGTCTGAGCTTAACATGCCTGCAAACATGCTTATGGTAATCAAGAAGTTGCCGTACAAATTGAGAGATAAATGGAGGACGGCCGCTTGTAACATTCAAGAGACACGTCATCAAAGAGCTACTTTCCCTGACATTGTAAGTTTCATTGAACGGCAGGTGAAAATTGCTGTAGATCCTGTTTTTGGCAATATACAGGATACCCCAAAGACAATGCAAAATAAAATTGGCAGCAAAGATGATTATCAGTGTCGCACACTGAACCAAGGAAGCTTTGCAACTACAGTAGGATCAGTGTATGGAAAGACTGATATGAAGAAGGAAGGAACTTCACTGGATAAAAGGACATGCCTATACTGTAAGGGTGAACATGCACTAGAGTTGTGCTCTCTACTGGACAAGAGGTCACATAACGACAAGATCACATTTTTGAAAGAACATGGAGTCTGCTTTGGCTGTATGTGCATAGGGCACATAAGCAAGGACTGCAGGAGGCGACTGTCATGTAAAACATGTGGAGCTAAGCACCCTAGCATACTTCATATTCATCCAAAGAGCAAAGAGAAAGCTAAAGATCAAGTTGCAGCTGATTCAAGTACGGCAGTGGACAGCTCTGTTGTGGCTGTGCAAAGTAGTGGTCTCACTGGGGCCGGTGACCATGAATGTAAGTTATCCATTGTTCCAGTTAAGATCAAGTCCAAGAAGGGTTACAAAATTGTTGAAACTTATGCTTTCTTGGATCAAGGCAGCTCGGGCTCCTTTTGTACATCAAGTCTGATAGACAAGCTGAATGTTTCAGGAAGAGGAACTAAAATCCTTATGCGCACCATGGGCCAGGAAAAACTTGTGGGATGTGACATAGTATCAGGTCTGGAAGTAGCTGGTCTGGAGAGTGATCTCTACTGTGACTTGCCAGATGTCTTTACACAGAAGATGATGCCCGTGTGCAGGAGCAACATACCACGGGAGCAGGACCTGGTCAGATGGCCATATTTGCGTGGGGTACACTTACCTGAAATAGATGCAGACATAGAGCTTTTGATCGGTTTGAATGCACCTAGAGCTCTAGAACCTATAAAGGTGATTCCAAGTAAAGATGGAGGGCCATATGCTGTTCAGACCATGTTGGGCTGGACCGTTAATGGGCCTATATGTGGTGAAGCAGGCTCGGAAGAACCCAGTATCACTGCTAATCGCATTTCTTTTGTGAAATTGGACGAACTATGGAAGCAGCAATTCCAATTGGATTTTCCTGAATGCAGTCATGAAGAGCAACTAAGTCCATCAAGAGAAGATAGGCAATGGTCAATAGTTCAATTAAGCTGATGGACAGTCACTACACCGTTAATTTGCCTTTGAAGAAAAGAAACGTGTGCATGCCTGATAATCGCAAGTTAGTAGAGCAACGTGCTTTAAGTCTGAAAAGAAAGTTTGTGAAGGATGCTTCATTCCATGCAGACTACACCACTTTTATGGACACTACCATTTCCTGTGGTTATGCTGAAAAGGTGCCTGTTGAAGACTTGGTCTATAAACATCAAAGAAACTGGTATATTCCACATCATGGTGTATATGATCCACGAAAGAAAAAGATCAGAGTGGTGTTTGATTGTGCAGCATCATTCCAAGGTGCATCACTCAATGCACAGTTGTTACAGGGACCCGATCTTACCAGCTCATTGATTGGAGTCATAACCAGATTAAGAAAGGAAACTGTTGTTTTGACGGCTGATGTTGAGGCCATGTACTACCAGGTGCGGGTCCCAGCTGAAGACTGCAATCTGCTGAAGTTCCTGTGGTGGCCCAGTGGAAATTTCTCACAATCCTTGGAAAAATACAGAATGTGTGTCCATGACTCTCATCATGGAAAAGTCTAGGGTGGCTCCTTTGAAACCGATTATCATTCCGAGACTGGCGCTAACAGCAGCAGTAGTTGCAGCAAGAATGGACAGATTATGGAGAAAGGAGCTGCAGATGCCATTACTTGACTCTGTTTTATGGACTGTGTGCTGTCCTCATCATACGGATCATCTATATGGTTTGACAGTCAGTTAAACGCCTCTTGAACATCAAGACTCTGAAGATTGATGACTTTTTATCCACAGGTTTATTAATGTTGCAAGAAGGTGAAACTGTAACATACAAAATGCAATCAGATATATGGCTGCCCTTTTAATATTTTAAAGCAATAAACAAAGTAGAACAGATCACCCTGTTCCAACACAAACACCACTCAAAGTCCCATTATCATGTACACATCTAATGGAAAATTAGATGTGTACATCTGTCCCAAAAGGTATTGGATAGGTGTTGCACCTGGCGCAACTGAGCCTTGTAGAGGTCTGAAGCTCCGAATTCACCCACCGGAGCTGGAACAACATTCACCTTTTGAGTAAGAAGAGTCGCTGGAGTGAGGGTGTAAAAACAATCCGGATCATCTGTTACTGGCACAAGTGGCCTAGCATTGATGATAGCTGCTACTTCAGCCATGAATGTAACCAACACCTCATGTGTTAGCTTATCTTTCAGCTGCAGGAACATGGAGTCGAGTATTCTTCTTGCCAGACCAATCATCCTCTCCCATGAACCACCATGATGAGAAGCATGCGGAGGATTGAATGTCCAAGTAATTCCCTGGTTCAATAAGTAGGTCTTGATTGCAGAGTCGTCAAGGTTAGATTGTATCCTTAATTCTTTGCAGGCTCCAACAAAATTAGTGCCACGATCTGACCGTATATGCTTAACCGGACCTCGCACGGCAAGAAAACGCCTGAAGGCATTGATGAAACTTGATGTGTCGAGGGACTCAATCACTTCAATGTGTACAGCTCTCACGCTCATACATGTAAACATTGCAGCCCACCGCTTACTGTGTAACAGGCCCCCTTTAGCACGACGTGAACTGATGTGCCATGGGCCAAATACATCCAAACCCACATTCGTAAATGGGGGGTCTGTAGTAAGACGATCTGCTGGAAGATTAGCCATCTTTTGGACACCAAGTGGTGCTCTGAGCCTTTTACAGGTGACACATTTGTTGATGATACTGCTCACTTTTCTTTTACATCCAACTATCCAAAAGCCTGCAGTGTGGATAGCTCCCTCTGTAAAACAACGACCCTGATGGTGAACTTGTTCGTGAAAGTGTCTAATTATTAAAGTTGCAACATGATGCTGTCCAGGAATGATGAGTGGATTCTTTTCGATCTGATTTAGGCTTGAATGATGGAGACGTCCCCCCACTCTCAGGAGTCCATATTCATCAATGAATGGGTCCAGTCTGTGGAGAGGGCTGGTTTTAGGAACTCCTTCTTTCTTCAGAATGAACTTAATTTCTTCTGCATAGGTTTCTTCTTGCACCGTCTGTAGGATGATGTTTAAAACATGATCAGTTTCCCCCACAGCGATCTTTGCCTTGCACCAATGCCAACCTTTGCAAGAGCGGGTTCTTCCCTGAACAGTCTTGAACATGCGGACTATATGCAACAGACGAGCCATGGCCCGATTGAGGGACTTCCATGTAGAAAACTTGGCAAAACGTTGAGAGCCAAGGGTTGTGGAGGAGGCAGCAGTGGACAGGACAGCCACCACAGGCCTTACATCTGGGTCGGAAGCTGGATCGACAAGGTTAAAAATGTCCTTACGGTTTTTTGGATCTGGACTGCGTAGAAATCTTGGTCCACTCAACCAGTTTGTGTCCTTAAGGTGACCTGCAGCAACAGAACGTGTAGCGTGGTCTGCAGGATTTTGGTCTGTCGACACATAGTGCCACTGGTTTGGAAGAGATGACTTTCGAATACGTAGTACTCGGTTGTTGACAAAGACATAAAAGCGTCTGCTTTCATTGTGAATGTAGCCCAAGACCACTTTGCTATCCGAATAGTAGAATAAGCTGTGAAGCTGGAGATTTAATTCGGTTGAGATTGTCTCTGCTAGTTCTGCTGCGAGCACTGCTGCACAAAGCTCTAATCTTGGCATGGTCATTTCAGGGCGAGGTGCAAGCTTGGCTTTACCCATTACGAATCCAACATAGCAGTTACCGACTGGATCAACAACTCTCAGATACGCCACTGAAGCGATAGCTTTCGTTGATGCATCGCAGAAGACATGCAGCTCTCTTCTGGAAGCAGCTGACGGTGATGTTTCTGCATACAGTCTGGGAACAGAAAAATCAGACAGTTCAGATAGGGAGGCTCTCCATGATACCCAAATCTGCTCCATGTTTTGAGGTAATGGTGAGTCCCAATCTCCTTTTCCAGTTGTGAGTTCTCTCAGGATAGCTTTCCCTTGGATAGTCACTGGCGCTACGAACCCAAGGGGGTCATAAAGGCTGTTGACGGTAGATAAGACACCTCTCCGAGTGTAGGGTTTAACTTCTCTGGAAACATTAAACATGAAGCAGTCTGTTTGGAGGTTCCAACTAAGACCAAGACTGCGCTGTACTGGCAGTGCATCATCATCCAGATCGAGATTCTTGAAGCTGTTTGCATGATCAGTAGATGGAAAAGCTTCCATAACTTCCTTCTTGTTTGAGGCTATCTTATGCAGCCTAAGATTCGATTTAGCAAGGATATCTTGAGTCCTCTTCAACAAACTTACTGCTGCTTTAACTGTAGGTGTAGATTTAAGACCATCATCTACATAGAACTCACGTGTGACGAAGTTCTTGACATCCGTGTCAGCCTGAAACTCTTTATCTTGTACAGACTGATGCAAACCGTAAATAGCCACTGCTGGTGAGGGTCTGTTTCCAAAGACATGGACATTCATACGGTAGTCCACAATGTTCTTACGTGGATCGTTGTCCTGAAACCACAGAAAACGTAAGAAGTTTATGTCCTCTTCTCTCACATAAAAGCAGTAGAACATTTGCTCTATATCCACTGTGAATGCCACCGCTTCTTTCCGAAAGCGTAGCAATACACCCAAGAGTGAGTTGTTTAGGTCAGGCCCAGTTAGCAACACGTCGTTAAGTGCAATCCCTTCATACTGAGCACTGGAGTCAAATACAACCCGAATTTGGTTGGGCTTCTTCGGATGGTACACACCAAATATGGGTAAGTACCACTGCTCTTCTTCTGCCATTATAGGAGGGGCCACTTCGGTATGACCCTTCACAAACATATTCTTCATAAAGGTAAGGAAGTGTTCTTGCATTTCTGGCTTCCTTTTAAAACTATGTTTTAGAGAAATGAGACGTTTTAATGCTTGGGGCTTGTTGTTGGGAAGCTGTTGACGTGGATGCTTAAAGGGTAATGGTGCTACCCAGCTGTTGTTAGAATTTTTATGTAGACCCTCCTTCATTATTTCCATGAAAAGGACATCCTGCATCGAAAGAGCCAAGTGGTCGTCCGCTTTAGTTTGTCTAAACACAGCACATCCTAGGTGGTCAGCATCACACTCTAAATACGTCTCCTGTAATAGCAAAGGGTGAGTCGGGAGGTGAATACTGCTGTATTTCTCCTTGACACAGAACACATTGGGGCACGGTTCAAAGAGGGTAGGACGTGTCATCTCCGTAGTTCTGGTGAAGAAGGTGTTCACTGTTTGTGGTACATGGCTGCTGCCTAAACATACATTCCCAACAATAACCCAACCAAAGTCAAGTTTTTGAGCATATGGTAGGTTATGTGGGCCATTCACCTGTTTACGTACTTTGTGAACTAATAATATCTCGACCAAGCAGGAGCATAATCTGGGCTTGTGGGTCGATATCAGGAATCAAATGAGCCAATGATTTCAAATGTTGATGGTGAAGAGCCACCTTTGAAGTTGATATCTCATCTCTATTATTAGGAATGTCATTACATTCTATGAGACTTGGTAGTGGGATACAGACTTTTACCATCTATAGATTCCACTTCATAGCCACTGGCTCTCCTTCCAGCTACTTCCTTAACTCCAGCACATGTCCTCAGTGTATATGGAGCGCTTTGACTTTGATCTTTAAACACGTCAAAAAACTCTGATCGCACTAGAGACCTGTTACTCTGTTCATCCAGAATTGCATACAGTTTCACAGCCTTGTCTCTGCAGCCAGCTGGATACACCTTTACAAGGCATATCTTTGAGCAGGAGCGATCTGTCTGTTCTCCACCACAGATTTCTGTGCACTTTGAGGTTACATGAAGCTGATTTGTAGGTATAATGCCCTCCTCGCCATGCTCTAGTGGGGGGTTACTCCTAGGTTCTGGATGAAGTGCTGTATTGTGATCCTCACTTTTACATACTGCACATTGCAGCTTGAATTTGCAGTTCCTTGCAATATGTGCTGATGAAAAGCAGCACCTAAAACAGATGTTGTGCTCTCTTAGCAGTGCCATACGATCTTCAAATGACTTCTCTTTAAATGCACGACATTTATACAAAGGGTGAGATTTCCTGTGTATGGGGCACATTTTGTCACCTCCAGCAGATTTTAATGCGTCAGCGTCTCTGTAGCCTTGAGGAAAGATTTCGGTCTTGTGAACATATACTTCTTTAAACTTACTTGACCTTTGAGCTGCTCTACTTGTCTGAATTGTGTCTGTGTGAGAAAGAAAGTTGAAACTTGGATCACTGGCAATCCTTGCTTCTTGGCACACAAAGTCCACAAAGTAGGAGAAGGGAGGATACTGAACACGTCTTTGTTGTTTGTAAGATGCACCAACTGTCGCCCATCTCTCCTGTAGACGATATGGTAATTTTTGCACAATTGAGTTGACCCCTCTGGCTGTATCCAGGAAAGAAAGTCCAGGTAAATCACCTTCAGATTTGGCTGAGTTAAGCTTCATCAGAAGATCTCCTAGCTTTGTTAGCTTGTAGCAATCTCTGTTAGTCACTTTTGGAAAGTCTTCAATGCGTTTAAAGAGAGCATCTTCAATTACTTCTGCAGATCCATACTTCTCATCGAGTCTGTTCCATATCATGTTTAACCCTGCTTGAGGATGGTTTATATGAATTGCTCTAATCTGCTCCACATACTGTACTGATTCTCTCCCGAGCCACTTCAGCAGGAGATCCATTTCCTCACTTGGTGACAGGTCTAAACCCCATGTTGCTGACTGAAAAGAACGTTTCCAAGCTTTATAATTCTGTGGTTTGTCATTAAACTGCAACAAACCTGTAGCCACAAGCTCACGACGAGCTAAATATCGAACAAAGTCCTTCATATTTGAGCTACTATTTGATTCTGCAAGACGTGGATAAGAGAGTGTCATGTTGGGAGGTCTGTAATCTTGGGTATCAGGACCACTATTATGCTGCATCAGAAACTCCTGAGATCCCTCATTTTTAATGACTGGGGGATTCTGTTGAGCAACATGTGGAGATTGGATGGTAGGCGAGATGTAGTTTGGAAGGATCGGCGTGTCATCTACTGGGTCACCATCAGCACACAGCTGCCTGTCCTTCTCCTTTATCTCCCTCTGGTTAAGAACATATTGCCCAGTACGTGCTGTGGTGTCTGGAGGAGCAACATCCAAGCTTGATTTGCAGCTTTGTTTTTCACAGTTCAAATCAGCTGTAGCTTCGAAAGCTTCTGCCTCAGCAATGGCTGCAGCTGTCTCCCTCTCATAGTTAAGTCTTATTATAGATGCTTCCAACTTAGCTTTCTCTAGCTTCAGACTAACCTCCTTCTCAACAAAAGCAAATCGTGCCTTTGCAGCTTCAGCTTTTGCTCTAGCCTTTGCTGCAGCCGACCCAGTTGATGAGACCTTGGAGTGCACTGAAGAGCATGAGGCATGCAAACGCGTTTTCCAAGACGATGAACCTTCAGCCATGTCCACTGGTAGCGTAGCCTTTTGGCCTTCAGCTTACATCACAAATCCCACGCCTGCATGAGAGCCGAAGTTTCACTGTGCTGTCCTCATCATACGGATCATCTATATGGTTTGACAGTCAGTTAAACGCCTCTTGAACATCAAGACTCTGAAGATTGATGACTTTTTATCCACAGGTTTATTAATGTTGCAAGAAGGTGAAACTGTAACATACAAAATGCAATCAGATATATGGCTGCCCTTTTAATATTTTAAAGCAATAAACAAAGTAGAACAGATCACCCTGTTCCAACACAAACACCACTCAAAGTCCCATTATCATGTACACATCTAATGAATCAAGTATTTCTCCATTCACTCATTTAACTACATGGTTCAACATACAAATCTGCCACAAAATACACAAACAGTATTAATGCATCAGAAATAAATATACTTTCACAAAGTAAACCATGGTCAAAATATAGAACTTGAATAGCAAATACATACCTTCGATGCTACCCAAAGGCATAGGAAGTTGCAGATGCTGCTGGCTAAACATTGATACAAATCCTAGTCTCTACCACACATGGCAAACAGGCTTAAATTGGGCCTACAAACATTTACTTCCCAATTACCTTGCCCTACATCCTGTGTGACAACTTCCTGTTACTGGGCTTCAGTGTTTCTTAAAGTGACAGCACCATTTTACTCATGTTTAAAGAAATCTACATTAAACTAGCTTGTAACAGTACAGACTGATAGCACCTCAGTGCTAAAGCACATAAAAAATTATGACCTCATACAAAAGGCAATAAAGTGGACATTTTTCCAAAAATGGAACAAGATCAAGCGCAACTTCACTCCAGGAGACACTGTGCTTATCATAGATGACTCTGCACCCCGTAACTCTTGGGTCATGGGGAAGGTCATCAATGTGGTGCAAGATAAAAGAGGGATTGTTCGAGAAGTCAAGATCAAGACCAGGACAAACTATCTAGACAGGCCTATTACCAAGGTTTGTTTACTTCAGGAAGCCGAGGACCCGTGATGGATTGTTCAATGACAGGAGTTTCGTTTGCACAACTCGACTTTGAATATAAGACTCGTGACAATACCCACACTCTGAATGTTCTGGAACCTCAGGCACAGAACTACCTGAAGATGGTTAAAGAACACGCTCATTCAAGGAAGATGAACTATTATATCAGTAAAAAAAAAAAAAAACGGACACAATTGTTTAATTTGCTGGAGTTTTTCATGTTACTACTATACTGTAATTATTATGTTATAATAATTAGGGGCCGGAATGTAGAGGCATGGATGTGTTTAGCACTGGTCACAAGAGGGAGCCAGTGTGTTTTGGTATATGTTTGTGTGTGTGTGTATGTGGGTGTGGCTGGGTGTGGATGATGGCCTGATAATTAGCACCTGTGTCTGCCCATGGAGCTTTGTTTTCTTTTTGTCTTTTGTTTGTGACAGAGAGGGTTGAGATAGGGGCCGATATTTTCTGTTGACCGCAAAGTAACAAATCAATAACCAAAGTATTTTTCCAGTCCATATACAAACTTGTCAAAGTGTATTGTGCAAGAAGAAGAAAATAAACACCCTTCAACCAGTATTGGAGCCAAGTTTCCTCCTTCAGTCAGCGAGTCAGACAGACACCTACGTCCTTCCCTCAGTGACTAACCTAGCTTGCGATAGTCACATTACAGTATCATTAAGCAGAAAATTTAAAATAAAATATGGAAAAGAGAGAATTGAATATCAATCAATCTAATCTTTACTGCAATAAACCCATCTTAAGTGATGGGACTTCCAGTGGCGCGAAGAACAAGATGGCAGCATAAAAATGTGAGCTCCCGACTGACCAGCAAAAAAAAATTTTAAAACATACACTGTACGACCAAACCTGTTTTATCTAGGATTTTGATCATTATGTCTGGTGTCTCTCAGGCTTTGAAAATCGACCGACTATTTTAAAATCCTGCCATGTGAACCAGCCTTTAGCCAGAGATCAAAATCTTTTTGAATGGCATTCAGTCTAGGAAGTAGGGGAGACCGGGGCTAGTTGTCACACTTTTTACACTTATACATAAATATTGGAATTAAAACACCATATATAAAAAACATATGTAGCAGATGAAAGACCAAAGTCTCAGGTATATATTTTGGATTCGGGTATATTTCATATCTTATTCCTGTGCAGAGTTATAAGCGATCTAATGGAGATTGTCACCATGTGACAAGTTGCCCCTACAAGGGGTAAGTTTTCACACTATATGGGGTAAGATGTCACACGGGGTTTTGAAACCAATAAAATAAGGGCAAAATTTATTTTTTTGTTGTCTTTTAATGTTAAGTGAATAAATGACAATAACTCACTTTTACTACTTATGAAATACCATGAAATAATATGCAACATGCATTACAAAACTGACACTTAAACTTTGAATACAACCAAAACAACAGAAGAAAACCTCACGAGTCAGACTCCTCATCTGAGTTGCAGTTTTGGCATAGCTTATGTAGATTGAATTGTTAGGAGCACATGCATCATATGAAATAACATGAAATAAAATGAAATATGAAAAATTGATAGCTGTCTGACCCTGAATTTCCGCTGGTGTAAATGTTTTACAGAATCACCCCAAAAGGACTGTGACAAGTTGCCCCAAATGACCATGTTTGCTAATGCTAGCTCTATCTTAACGTTAGGCTAAATCAGAACAATGACTGGGGTATGACTGGATGCCTTAATATCTACTTTAACAAGTCCATATGTATAACTGCTAGAATTTTTATCTGAATGAAGATTATTAAAAAAAAATGTAGAGTTCATATTTTTTACTTTGGGTAGTGGAAAATGGTCAATTGGTGCTCATCTCAACTTACAATGTCTTGTCCTCTTCTCATTCAGTCCGTGAGACCTGACCATGCAAAGGAAGAAAACTAGTATTCCACTTTTTTGCTGCACCCTCTGATGGTGAAGATAATTGCAATGTGACAACTTACCCATGTGACAACTAGCCCCGGTCTCCCCTATATTAGCACTCTGTCATTCATATTTTTAGATATTCTCAAACTAAGATATTTACCTCCTTTCTTACTGGGATGTTTTGAATACTGCTTTGATTGCAGGTATGTATAGCTAGGAGCTCACATTTAAGATTTAGAGTCAAACCAGATGCGCTTAATTGCAATCAATTCCATGTTTTTATTTTCGAGAAATAGAGCTGTAAATCATCAAATTTGTAATGACTGGGGTCTGGAGTCAGAATTCAACCACACACAGAGCCGTGATTTTAGGAGCTTTTATTGCAACAGAGAAGATTGGATGGATCGGAGACAGGACCGGGCTGAAGCAGACAGGAGATGGTGGAGATGATGGAGGGAGACGGAGCGCAGGAGCACAGACAGACCGGGCCTGACGAACTCCGGAGCTGGGTCCGAGGCGTGCTGACGAAGTATGACAGGTGGTGCGTCGGAGCAGGAACTAGGACGTGTAGGAGGACTGTGGCTGTGGTGTGTCAGAGTGAAAGCCAGGACGTGCTGACGAATCGAGACAGGAGGGGAGACTGGAACATAAAGTGGAGAGGTGAGTGGGTGGAAAGATCCACTAACCTGGGATGACGTGAGGTGTGGGATAGCAGGCTGGCTGGCAAGGCATGCAAAAGCTGGAGAACATGAGGGAAGCTGGGCGTCTGGTGATCGAGGGAGTGCAGAGTCTTGGTGATCAGACGAACCGGCAAAGAAAGACTGACAGAGGAGGGGCTGACAGGAGCAATTATATGAAGGTTTTTTGTTCCAAAACGATTTGTGCATTGTAAGCGTGAATTTGAAGTTGTAGAGGGAGTTAAATTCTAAGTTTTGTATTTGTAGAAATTAAAAAAAAAAAATCACAAGTACAATTTTTCTTTTACACCTGTTCAAATTCTAAGTACAAGTACACAAATTGTGTTCTGTGAGTTGCACATCAAAAACCTCTTACATTCTCAGTTTTGCTCCAAATGGTTCAGAACTATTGTTGCAAAACTATTTGTGCATTGTAACCTTGGTGTTTTGTAATCGTAGATTTTTTTTAATCTGTCACAATTACAAAATAAAGTTACACCTCTTCAAATTCTTGAGTACAAGTACACAAATTGTGTTCTGTGAGTTGCACATCATAAATGTCTGTCATTCAGTTCTGCTACAGTTGATCTAAAACAAAACAAATTTTGACACAAATGTCTCACTGGTAAAAATTATCTGTGACTTGTGGGTAGTACCCTTGATCAAACAGCAGGGGGCAATGCCTGCTCGGTCAGTCTGTACCAACCGGAAATACATATATGGCCTACTGCCATGTTGCCTTCCAAGGACCCAGCACACATATGCCTTCGAAGAACACAGCTCTTACTGTCACTACCACTTACAGTAAGATCGTTACTTTGACTGCTCTGAGCATGCGCAACTATGTCATACAGTGCGCATACATTTAAATTTGTTTAAATATTTGATTTCTCTGTACAATCTGTACACCAATTGGGTGGTTGCTGAGCCTCTATGAACAAAGACGATGCAGAAGTTTCTTCAGTAATCATCTCTAAGTTGTATACGTTTGGCCTGGTCAGAAAAATAACAGATCAGGGTAAGGAGTTTGTAAACCAGGTGAAATGTCATCCATCTTCTCTTCTGTTATGACCCAACTCGTCTAGGGGGAAGAGGGGAAGTAACATTTAGAGCCAACACTAAAAAGGTTATGTATATATGTATTTCTGGTTGGTACAGACTGACCGAGCAGGCATTGCCCCCTGCTGTTTGATCAAGGGTACTACCCACAAGTCACAGATAATTTTTACCGGTGAGACATTTGTGTCAAAAGTCAAAATGAAGGCGTTTGTAACCCCTGTTTCCTGAGGGTATTTTATTTTTTGGGCCAACTTCCTTCTGAGGTTGCTTCCTTTATTTCATGGGGCTACAACGCATCACTTCCTCTTCCTCCACTGTGGCTGTGGCAAGGATCTGTTGGAGACCCAACAATTCAACCATTTGGATAATCTCTGCAGTTTAAAAAATATTTCAGCGGTGAGTCTTTGGCTTTATACATTTGTTTATTTGTGGGTTGCAAGCGACCGTTTATTTTTTTTAGTGGTTTTCAATTGCACTCCATACCTCTAATTGCTAATTTCAGCTGGTTGCTTGTGTTTGGAGTCTGACCAAACAATTCATTTTTTGGTTTTGCACTTGACTCATTTGGCTCATTTCATGAGCCAAAAAGTAGTTATTAAAGCTATTGAGCTATTTTTTATGCTTTATTTTTGAAACCTTTCTGAGGTGTTAAAACAATGGTTTATTTTATGCATGAGAACTAATTTGAAACAGATACATATGATTGTTGCGCAACATTTTTCAACTTTTAGTTTGTCAAAGTATTTGGAAAGGTACTTTAATATGTTAAGTACTAGCTTGAACCTAAGTGCACTTAATGATTTTGTTTTGTAAGATATATATATTTGAGGTTACTGAGCCTAATTAAGTGAAATTGATTGGATTAATTATTCAATTATGTTTGTATGTTGCATCAATAATTGTGCATTCATTTGAATTGCTTTAATTTGTCATTTAACATGCCTGTTTAGTTGGTAAACGTTCATAATAGGGGTAAAAAAAATAAATAAAGACAAATGAAATGCTCATTTGTCGTTTTCCCCCTCCATTTTCATTTGTTTTAGGTCAGGTTTTTTATGGACTGAATAAATTCAAGATGGCGAGCTACCCTGAACTACCTGTGTGGTAGTTACGATCCCTGCCTGTATTTTCCTCTGGAATCTTGGAGGGGACTTTGCATTTTTTTGGACTGTGTTATTTTTCCTTTCCATCACGTGGATCCTGGACAGTTCCCTTTTTTTTCTTTCTCCTGTTTAAAAAGACTGCATTATTTTCCCCTTTTCTGTTTTTTTTTCTTTGGGGAAAGGAAATTTAGAAAATTTAATTGAATTAATTTCATTAACAATGGAATACAAGTCTACAATGACCCTGTAAATTTGTGGTTATTTTGTATGTTTTTCCCTTATGTTTATTGTTAATATTTAATATAATTTCAATTGAAATCTTATACTTTCGTCCTGGTTTTCATTTACACAACAGGCTCCTCAAAGAACCTTTTTCTGATGCTGCTAAGTGGTTATCTTGAGTAACATAAAGGAAGCCGTAGTCTGTAGTTCAAGAAGCGTTACACGTTACTTGTAAAGTTGAATTTGTGACTCACAGCAGCAAATTTGTGCAGTTGTACTCGTTGATTTGTATTTGTGTCCGCTCTGAGAATTTTGGTTTTGGCCCTAGGGGGGTTAAGGAAAAAAGAAGATTTAAAGATTTGAATACATGTGTTTGAATTTGTTTTGCACCATTTGTTTTAGATCAACTGTAGCAGACCTGAATGACAGACATTTATGATGTGCAACTCACAGAACACAATTTGTGTACTTGTACTCAAGAATTTGAAGAGGTGTAACTTTATTTTGTAATTGTGACAGATTAAAAAAGTCTACAATTACAAAACACCAAAGTTACAATGCACAAATAGTTTTGCAACAATAGTTCTGGACCATTTGGAGCAAAACTGAGAA
This sequence comes from Fundulus heteroclitus, assembly GCF_011125445.2. NCBI lineage: Eukaryota > Metazoa > Chordata > Actinopteri > Cyprinodontiformes > Fundulidae > Fundulus > Fundulus heteroclitus. The sequence goes on along the minus strand of NW_023397241.1, from coordinate 167,457 downwards.
TGTAAGAGGTTTTTGATGTGCAACTCACAGAACACAATTTGTGTACTTGTACTTAACATTTGAACAGGTGTAAAAAAAATTGTACTTGAGGTTTTTTTTTTTTAATTCTACAAATACAAAACTTAGAATTTAACTCCCTCTACAACTTCAAATTCACGCTTACAATGCACAAATCGTTTTGGAACAAAAAAACCTTCATACAATTGGAGCAGGGAATTACTGGCAGGTGACGACAATCAGTGGGGACGAGGTGATCAGGCGAGTGATAGAACTAGGATCGTTACAAAATTGGCTAATGTTAAACATCCTATCCAAAATGCTTATGCCTTCAAAATCTGTACAATATTTAATGGAGATAACTGGTAATTCAGCTGCAATAATAAACAACAACGGACTAACTGGACTAACCTGACGAATCCCGTAAATCACAGTGAAGCTATTTGTCAAACCTTTGTTGAGTGTGATACTAATTGTTATATCTCTATAAAGCATCCTCATTATGTTACAAAATCTGGGTCCTAAACCAAAACTTTCTAAGGCCTTGAATACAAAAGGATGTTCAAGGATGTTTAGGTCAAACGTCTTATAATCCAAAATATCTAAAATATCAGGCTCCTCTCCTGTGGAACTAACTCCCAGTTTTGGTCCGTGAGGTAGACACCCTGTCTACTTTTAAGACTAATCTTAAAACTTTCCTTTTTGACAAAGCTTATAACTAGAGTGGCTTATGTTGCCCTGACCTACCTATGGGGATGTGCTTCTATGGGCTTAGGCTAATAAAAGAACCCTTATTGGGTGGATAGTACTAGGCTCTGCCATGGATTTTCAATGGATAGGCAGGTGCCTAACTAGAAAATTTCTGAAGAAATTTAAGAAGGTGCCTGCCTCGTGGTGCTTATCGTGCTACCCGTAAGAGTTACCCTTGCGAATATCATATTCCTACGTTCATCACAGCCCCCGCAGTGAGCTTGGAATTGTGGATTATGTGATTTTGGTGTCTGTGGAGCATGTAGCTGCAGAAATTTTTGACCCCAAAAAAGGGGTCAAAAATGGATGTTTGACACCTCATAAAATAGTCATGCTTTATCCGATATGGCCCAAATTTGTTGTGGAGCTTTTGCTGTAAAGGAAGTACAGACTCTGTCAAGCTGAAGTTGGTAGGACATTCCTAAAGCTACTTCCGGTTAGCAACATGCTAACCATTAGCCGCTAACATAGTTGTGTTCAGTATCACCGGGTGATGGTCCTCTTTTAGTTTGGTCCAAATCCTGTACTAGGAAATTCCTCAAAAAGGGAGATAATACGATTTTGCATCGTTGTTGTTTATTACGTCGCCATGGTAACTGAAAATGGCAGCTTATACATAAAGAGCACCTGACTGGATGAAGAGGCACTTTTGGACATGTATACCATGGGGGTGAAAATTAAATTTATTTAACCAGCTGCACTAGGTTTTGATCCTGTGACCTTTGGAGTGCCAGTTCCACAACTTAACCAATGGACCAAACCCAAGTCATATATAGAATTGCATTTGGCAGAGTATAACTGTATACATTTCCATTGAAGAGCATTAGGTGAGAGATGGTGGTGAGCAGCACTTCGTTTCTCCGGAACGGTAAATGCTAGTAATTTTTTCTGCATTTATTTCGTAACGGATAGGGAAACAGGACAAGCTATGGGTTTTTGCTGGAAATATTGTATGGGACTTTTTGGCATGGTTTTTTGCTATTTACGTCGCCATGGTAACTGGAAATGGCGTGAAGTACAAATAGCACAATTAATGGCATCGAGACGCACGTTTTGATATATAGTTTGTGGGGGTAGACCCTACGGTTCAGGCTGTATTAACGGGGAAAACCTTTATTAGGTGCACAGTAATAGGCACTGCCCATGCATTTTCATAGCCTCGTGAGACCATCCTGATCTCACGAGCTTTCAAGGTTTCACCCGCAGATCAGTCTGGCTACTTTTCGTCAAAGAAAATTTGGAGCAGTTCACCAAATGAAGGTCCAATCAGCGTTGGTTTGAAGCGGGTTGAGGTGTGACGCAACGAGAAGCGTGACAGTTCAGTGTAAAGAACATGGCGGCTTCAGCCGATGAAACTAGCGTTAGCGTGGCTATCGAGCAAGTTTTATCGGAATTACAGAGTATTTCTTCACTGAAAGAAGAGCAAAACACTGCTCTGGAGGCTTTTCTCAGAGGAAAAGATGTTTTTGCTCTTCTCCCGACTGGTTTCGGCAAATGTTTGATCTATCAATTGGCTCCTCTTGTCGTGAAGAAAATGGGAAAGGTGAAAAATCCCATAATAGTGGTAGTATCCGTTGGTTGCCCTGATGGAAGATCAGATCAGTGAGGCTGGGAAGCTAGTCTCTGCCATGCAGCTCGGAGGAATCAACGATACAGACATCTTCCATGGTCGAATACAGTTGGTGTTTGGTAGCCCTGAGTCTTGGTTACTCAATGAGAAACGGAGGGATATGCTTTCCTCCGAAGTATACCGTGAAGACTTGGTGGGGATTGTCGTTGATGAGGTTCATGTCACATATAAATGGTAAGTTTAAAAACGTTAACGTTAGTTACGTTACCTAACTTAATTGTATGTTAAACAATGTCATTAGGTCCTTGAAGTCAAACAAACGATAGCTAACAACAATAGCTAACAACAAGCACTAGCAATTTGTTCATAAGCAACGTTGGCTCAGTCATAAAAGATTAAAATGTTTTTTGTATGTTATATACACGTCTATATTTATGTTGTATGTGAACGCCAAACAACCTATACAGAGTGATGAGCTAGCTAGCGTTAACTAAGTTAACATTGCCCTGGCTGTAAATGCTCCTATGCATGTTATCAACCTTTACTCAGTAAGACTCATTGTCGGATCTCTCTTTCTCTGTTTTGTGTCGACCAGGGGAGAGGGTGCAAAAGGAGAGGCTGCCTTCAGGGAGAGCTTTGCCAGACTGGGAGAACTCAGATCCCTTGCCAAAGAAGGTGAGGTACTTAAAGGTATACTATGCAACCGGGGTTGAATTTCCAGCGAGGCTCCCCCAAGAGGGCGCCTCGCCGCGGCTGCCGCGGTAACGTCTCGCCAACATTAAAAAAAATATAAAAATTAAAAAAAAAAAAAAAAAAAATAATAATAATAATAATAATAATAATAATAATAATAATAATAATAATAATAATAATAATAATAAAAACTCTATTTGACAACACGCGTTTTTTTGTTTTTGCTTTCGTGCGTGCATATAGTGAATGGCAGGGCAAAAACACATGGAGTTCTCGCCGTAAAGCAAGACCGACTCTCGCAGTCTTGCACGAGACTTCTGAGCCTGTGGGTGCGGGCCGAGGGCTCTTGCAATGCGGTACCGCGCACGTGACGTCACCGTCTCAAGAGCAACGCCCCTTTTGCCGCTTAGGTAGGGCATACAGGAGAGAACGCATACAGGAGAGAACGCACGGATAACGGATATGACCGACTTTACAGCCGTTAAACTTTCCCAAGATGATGTCCCAGGCACACGGATTACTGGTCGCACTGTCGAAGAACACACCAACCTTCAGCTCAAACGATGGCTTGAGGTTCGAGGGCTTAAAAAGACTGGAAAACTGGCCGAGTTGATGAACGGTAAGCTTTGTTTTTTTTTCCTGCGAGGCGGTCATGGCAGCGTCGGCCGTTTTTTTTTTTGTTGTTTGCAATCACCGTCCAGGAATGGGTATATGTTTAATGTTTGTCTCATTTGAAATGTTTTTGAGTAAGCTATCCTGGTAGCAGGCTATCATGTTAGCGCCTGCTACCATGATAGCCTATATGCTGTCATGGTAGCAGGCGCTACTTTATTAACATGTCGGCCACCAAAATACTCTTACCTTGACTTGATGTCGCTGGAATTGGGTCAGGATGTTATTCGGTTGTGCCCTTTCCTCCGACAAAATGCTTGCTACATATGTACTTGAATTTGGTAACTTTTTCCGGGTTGAACTGTTGTGTAGGCCGACCGCCCCGGTGTTCCAAGCACACACATTTCTCCTTGGCAGTCTTGAAGAAAACATCCTTCATATGCGGTCGATCAGCGTACCTCGAGTCGCTGTTGCCCGTTCCATAGCAACAATGTTTAAAAACTATGGTCTTAGATTTGGAAAAAGCAGTCGTTTACCGAGTAAAACCTAGGCTAACGCATGTCTCTTTTAAAGCAAAGCAGCGGCGGGTTTCAGGAGTTTGCCCCACTGCGTACCACGTGATGTGACGTCATTGTGACGTTGTGTTTCTAAAAATAGCTTGTGCGCGGTACCGCATTGCAAGTGCGGTATTTCCCCCACAGACCACCAGGGCGGCCGAGAAAACCTTTGTTCGACCTGAAATGACTCATTTAATCATCCAAAACGGTATGGAACACATTAATTAACTGAAAAATGTTGCATAGTATGCCTTTAAAATGGTTATTGGGGGCCAAAGCAGTGAAGCTCTGTAATCATCCATCGTGTTTCTACCTTTTCTTATTATGTGTGTTTGCCTTTTTGTCTTTCAGGTACACCTGTGTGAGCAACATCTGCTGATACCAAGAACAGACGCCATGTGACCAAGCTGCTGCGATTGGAGAATGCAACTGAAGTGACTGTGAGCCCAAACAGGACAAACATAAGGCTTGGACTGACACAGGTTCCTTCCAATGACCTCAGCTGGACCGGGTAGTGAAGGAGGTCAAAAATAAGGCACTGTCTATGTCCCCCATTATTATTTATTGCAAATCATTGAAATCAGTAGGGAAGGTGTTCAGCTATCTTAAAGCAGAACTTGGTGAAGACGCTTGGATTGACAGGGACAAGGATAATAAGGCTGAACACCTTCTGATAGGAATGTTTCACAGTAAGACACTCACACAGTATAAAGATCGAGTGCTGGCATCGTTTAATGGAGAGGGGAGCTGCAGAGTTGTTGTAGCAACAACAGCTCTCGGGATGGCCTTGAATTTCCCAAATGTTTCTCATGTTGTCATGTATGGATCACCAGACGACATAGAGGATATTTTTCAACAGGTTGGACGGGCCGGCAGAAATGGGTTGCAATCACATGCAATTTTGTATGTTATCAAACAGTCTGTCAAGGTTGATAAAGTAGTTAAAGGAGTGATTGCCAGAGGCACACACAGCTGCTTTAGAAAAGCTTTATTCTGCCATTTTGAGGAGCACACCACAAGTGTCGAGCCAGGACATCTGTGCTGTACCCATTGCCACTCTGTATGTTCATGTGCATCTGGTGTTTGTGGAGAGCCTATTCCTAAATATGAGTTGTTAGAACCAGATGTTTGCATTGATTTGAAATGTAGATCGGTAACAGATGATGATAGAACCTTAGTCAGGGATCTGTTGGAGGAGTACAGGAGATCTTTAGTTAACGACACAGCCCGTCTCTTCACTAGCAGGTCAGCCTGTACAGGATTTAGCGCTGAACTCATAGAGGCAGTGGTAGAACACAGCAAACACATATTTGACTTGGCTTACATTATTAACAACCTTCCAGTATTCAGATCACGCCATGCAAGAGAAATTCTAATAGTAATAAGTGAGTAATAGTAATAAGTTTTTGGTGATATTGAGTTGGACATACAGCCTACTTCCCACGAGGAAAGCTTCACAGAGCCAGACATTGATTACACAGGTTATTTTGATGACGAAGATGAGGACTTAAGTGAGATGGGAACCCAATATAGCAGCACAGACTCAGACTATCACCACCATTCAGGTGCAGGCCATTAGTGTCTTGTATTTTGTTAAGATTTGAAATTACTTTGCCATGTACAATTTCTTGAACCAATGTAATTGATTATAAAGTTGAATGTCACTGTTGCTCAAAACTGTTTCTTTTCACTTGTTAAAAAAGATTGATTAATGATACTTGCATCATTGTGAAAAAGTTTGGCATTTGTCACTGTGTGATAATAAAACAATGACACATGGTACCTTTGTTTGACTTTAATTTAAGTTTCAAAAGTGTCAGCTAGTAAACATGCAAGTGCAATTAAGCAAATATTTACAGATTTATTTACAAAGTTTTCAAATGGGTAAGTTCCTCCACTCTTTCAATTTGGACCTCATCCAACCCCGCAACTTACTGTACTTAAGTTTTGTGAGAATGTCTCTGTCAAAATTTGGGATGGCTGTGAACTCTCTGCCTGGTTGGTCTTTAAACAGCTTGGCCTCTCTGATAACCTCAACCAGGATCAGGATGTCCTGACTCTGGCGAGCAGCATGGTGGATGCCACTGGACTTTGACACCAACAGCTCCTTCTCGGTGGTGTCCATCAAGTCCTTCAGAACCCCAATGGACCTGCTGATCCTGTCTGCGGCTTGTTCAATTCAATTCAATTAAATTTTATTTATATAGCACCAAATCATGAAACATGTCATCTCAAGGCACTTTACATTTACTTTGTTCAGTCATGTTGGGGCCCATGTGCCTCAAGAAGGACTTTAAAAAGTTATTGAGGTGTTCGAGGTGTAAGTCAAGGGAAATGTTCTTTCCCAACCCTCCCTTCCCATTCCAAAACCTGTTCCAGGTGAGACAATGAGCCAAGCAAGGGGAGAGCATGGCGTTGACCTGCAGGGTTAGTAAGAATGTACTGTAGGCGTATTGTGTATGTCCGTAGGCCTTATAAAACAACAGTGCTACAGTGTACAACCTCAACAGCCTCTTTCCATCTCTTTCCTTCACTGCATTCTGCATGTTTGACAGAAATAAGCCAAAGCAGAGTCTTGCTTCGGTATGTTCTTTTTTGTGGTCACTTGAACCTGGCCTGGTTGTATCTGACACAGACACTGAAGCTGCAGCAAAGCCATGTTGTTTTCGCTCATGGTTCTCCCTTGCTTTTCTGTACTTATAGACCGCCTTGCAACCTGCCATGCGGCATGGGAGTTCCTGTTCCTTTAGAGGCTGGTCGCTAGCAGCATCTCTGGCTCCAGTTAAAATGTCAGCAGTGTTTGGAAACACAACAAATCTGTCCACAACTTGGGACACAACTTCATGCAGACAGCTCCTTCTCAGCTCCAGTGAACCAGTCTGGATGTGGTCAGGGATAAAGCCTTCTGGGACATCTGTTGAGACATACAAAAAAGTAATGATGATGATTACATATTTTTAGAGGCAGCATACATATACATGATATTTCACTTGCTTTAGAAAACATAGTGACCAGTCACTGGTAGTCTGTGTATAACTATGATTGTGCTCAACTGTTTAAGCCATTAAAGCAGTGAAAGTTTATGTTTAAGTCGTTGTACCATTAAGTTGGATTTTTGGTGTAATGTTAACAATAAAACACCTGAAGGAGTAGCTGCTGTGCTGACCAGAGTTGTTCCATTTCATATGTTATTGTCCTGCTCTAGCAAACGGCTATGTGCTCAGCAACTTTTATCTAGAAGAACTCATACCTCCAACATCCTTCAGTCCAAAATGTTCCATCGCAGCGGCCAAGAAGAGAGCAGCCGTGTTCTTCTGCAGAAACTCTTTATATGCATTGAATGCAGTATGTGGGCCTTGTTTCACAGTGCTGCTCCTGTAAAAAGATAAAGATTGCATGTGATTTTGTTTTTGTTTTCGGAGCAGACTCATGCCGAATTCATGGTGGCAAGTCTTAATCTCCACTCACAGTACACGAGTAAAAAAAAATACCAAGCCTTAATTCATGGTGGCTTGAGTTCATCTGCTCAAAGAATAGTCCTTAAAAAAATTACATGGTAGTTAGAAACACATAGAATGGCAACACAAGCATGCAGAATATGCGTACATACAAAACGCACATACAAAGAACAACAAATAAAACCATAGAGAAAAAATTTCAAAGTGCTACAGTTCTACAATCAAAAATATTTGTTTTTCATGGTGTCGTTCATGATAGATAGATAGATAGATAGATAGATAGATAGATAGATACTTTATTGATCCCTAGGGGAAATTCAAGAAAAAAGTGAATGGCCAAAGCCACTTTGACTGGGGTGTATGGGTGTGGAAGGAGTGTATGGGTGATAGGCAAATATACAGACCTCAGCCTGTTCATGTTAGAAAGCAGTGTCCCATGATCTCTTTCAGAGCCCTCTTTGAAGAAGACTTTGTGATAGATCTAAAGGCATAGATAAACATGAATGAAAAGACGTAGTGCTCAGGAAGAGCCCAGGGAGGCAATATGGCTGCCTTGCCATCCCAGCCTTGTTAACAGCTATTGACTGTTAATACAGTACTGTTTTGGTTAAAGTTTGAGGTCAAACATTTAACTTCACAGTGGCGTAGGAATAGGGGGGCAAGGGGGGCAAGTGCCCCCGCACTTTTTGGACAGGGGAGCAAACGGTATGTTTCCATTATTTTGATAAATACAACAATAAGAAAGCTATCAATATCAACAAGAGGTATTTGGCTACCTAATTAATTGATAGTGTTACTGTCATTGAATTCAATTCTTATTATTAATTAATTTGTTTTCTCCTAATTCAATTTTTAATTACTTGAAGTCTACTGGTTATTTCATTATCTTTTTAATGTTCAAATCCATTATTATTGTAGAGGCATGGATGTGTTTAGCACTGGTCACAAGAGGGAGCCAGTGTGTTTGGATATATGTCTGTGTGTGGATGATGGCCTAATAATTATCACCTGTGTCTGCCCATGTAGTTTTGTTTTTTCTTTTGTTTGTGACAGAGAGGGTTGACATAGGGGCCGGTATTTTCTGTTGACTGCAAAGTAACAACTCACTAACCAAAGTATCTTTTTAGTCAATATACAATCTTGTCAAAGTGTATTATGCAAGAAGAAGAAAAATAAACACCCTTCAACCAGTATTGGAGCCAAGTTTCCTCCTTCAGTCAGCGAGTCAGACAGACAACTATGTCCTTCCCTCAGTGACTAACCTAGTTTGCGATAGTCACCTTACAATTATTATTTTGTTTAATATGGGTTAAGCTTCAGTACTCTTAGTATGTGTAAATTGTTTACATCTTGTACGACTATGTACTGTTTACTGGGACCTAGTTAATAAGTAACATGTGTGGGCATCTTCTCGGTATCCAACTTTTATGAGTCTGTCCACTTAATGACCTCTTGACTTATGCGCTATAGTCACTTCCTTTAAAACCATTAAGACAAAGACAAGATTTAAGCCAAGACCTAGGATAACATGAATTTTTACAAGAACCCACCGATTCCCAGCGAAGTAAGTTATATTATTTTTATTATCAATAATTGCACACTTGTTATGTCAAAACCATTTTACTCTGAAATCAACATTAGTAACTTTAAAGGGGAAGTCCGGTCAACAAGGAAAAATCAGGGGATCATTAGCTATACCTAAAACTAATACGTTTTAGGTATAGCTAATACGTGATATGATGGTTTCTGCGACCAGCCTTCAAAACGTTAATCACTACGTGTAATGTCAGTATTTGTTATATATATTTTTTCTAAAACCATCATATCAACAGGTTTGCCTCATACCGACATTTCCTGTGTTTTTGGAAGCTGGTTGAGCCTGCTATGATGACAAAGATGATCCGTGTCACCAACACCAAGTCTTCTACAGCTAGCTCTGATAGATTTCCCACATCCACGGTATGAATCTACGACAAACAGTGTATACATAAGTGTGTGTGTATATTATAAAAATTATATATATATATATATATATATATATATATATATATATATATATATATATATATATATATATATATATATATATATATATATATATATATATATATATGCACAGTGGCGCAGTGGGTAGCGCTGTTGCCTTGCAGCAAGAAGGTCCTGGGTTCGAGTACACCCCTGGGTCTTTCTGCATGGAGTTTGCATGTTCTCCCTGTGCATGCGTGGGTTCTCTCCGGGTACTCCGGCTTCCTCCCACAGACCAAAAACATGACTGTTAGGTTAATTGGCTTCTCCAAATTGTCCTTAGGTGTGAGTGTGTGCGTGAATGGTTGTTTGTCCTGTTTGTCTCTCTGTGTTGCCCTGCGACAGACTGGCGACCTGTCCAGGGTGTACCCCGCCTCTCGCCCAGTGAACGCTGGAGATAGGCACCAGCACCTCCCGCGACCCCATGAGGGATAAAGCGGCTTGGAAAATGGATGGATGGATGGATGGATGGATATATTAGGGCTGGGCAACGATTAAAATATTTAATCGCGATTAATCAGGGCGATTAATCGCGATTAATCGCATTGTATTTACAAACTCCAAGAATGAATTCAAAAGTAGTGTAAAGAGCACTTTTATTTTAATGTTCTGCTGCCATATGAACAAAAGTGTTGTAACATTTGTAGCACTTATTTTATACTGGATATTTTCAACCCATCTATTGAATTTAGTGCACTACTTGATCTTTTCTTCATAAGAGAACAGCAAGCACTGCAGCCAAAATATGGCCATTTTTGACCTGCTGTATATTAGCCAGTCCCTAAGCTTGATGTATCATGAAACTGTTGACCTTTTGGGTTTGGTGGTTTTTATTTTATTATTACAATTAAATAATAATAATAATAATAATAATGTTATGTTATGTTCAGTGTTTTTTTCGCTAATCCACCTCTTATATATTTCAATCCTTATGTAATTTTGTCTGTGATGTGTGCACCTGCCTGTTGCTTTAATCCTATAAATTTCCCCGTCGTGGGATAAAAAAAGGATTAGCTAATGTTATCTTATCTTAAATAACACTTTTTAATATATGTACTGGGTTCTTTCAAGGTCTTAATTACATGTTATGTGTGGGCTCCAGTAACATCCATCCATCCATCCATCCATCCATCCATCCATCCATCCATCCATCCATCCACTGATCTACCTGGATGTTCCCTGGAGGACTGAAACGCCTCAGTCAGAGACGTCAGTCTGTGGGTCTGTCGGGGCAGTGAGAGAAGTTTCGTCTCCTCTCTCCGTTTCTGGGGCTCGACGTTTTCATGTTTTTTCATGTGCTTAGATAAATTTGTTGTGTTTCCACTGAAATGAACCGGCTTTTTACAAAACATACAGCTTGATTTCATTTACGGTATTAAAATAAAGCCAAACGGTGCTACTTCCTCTGTTCATGTTTTTTCGCTGCTGCGGTCTCTCTCAGCTGTTTCTTTGTTAAGTTTGTGTGAGAGATGAGTGGGCGGGCCAGGCTGAGCCTGCGTGCTGATTGGCTGGCGCCGCTGAGCCATGTACGAGAAGGGAGGGGGAGCGGGAGAGTGCTGCCGTGACAGCGCGCTGCAGTCAGCGCGCCTGCTGACTGACACTGACTGAAAGCATGTGAGCAACATGCATTAATGCGCGATAAAATAAATATCGCCGTTAATAGTGTAATGAATTAACGCGAAATTAACGCGTTAACTTGCCCAGCCCTAATATATATATATATATATATATATATATATATATATATATATATATATATATATATATATATATATATATATATACACACAATTTTAATTTCTTCTTGTGCATAATGACTATTTAATTGTCTATTCTTCTTTCAAAGAAACTTCGTCCTATAGATGAGCTCTTCCTTTTCTTGATGTACCTGGCCGTTGGCTCCACACACAGAGATCTCGGTGAGAGGTTTGACATTCACCGAACGACGGTGAGCAGGACCATCACCACGTGGGCCAACTTCCTGTACGATCTGCTTGGACACAAACGCCTCTGGTTGCCTCGTGAAGTGGTGCGTGTTAGGCTTCCCGAGGAGTTTGCATTGTTTCCGGACACCCAAGTAGTGCTTGATTGCACTGAGATCTATTGCCAGACACCATCAGACCTCATGTTGCAGAGTGAGGTGTTTTCAACATCCAAATCCCACTCCACACTGAAGGCCATGATTGGCATAGCACCTCATGGTGCCATCACATTTGTCTCTGCCCTTTACGCTGGATCCATGAGTGATCGTGAGATCTTCAAACAATCTGGCATCATCAGTGTACTAGATCCTGACATGGCGATAATGGTTGACAGGGGATTTCTAGTTGACAATTTGGTTCCCTGCAAAGTCTATAGACTACCTTTCCGCTCAGGGAAAAGGCAGATGAAACCACAAGATGTCCTTCAGACCCAAAACATTGCTCGCTTGAGGATCCATGTAGAGCGCTGCATCAGGAGAGTGAAGGAGAACAAATTTTTTGATGGCGTTATCCCACTAGCTGCATGTGGGATCATTGATGAACTGTTCAATGTGGCTTGTTACTTGGTAAATTACCAAAGTGGGCCCCTTGTGAAGGCTTGGGCTACTTGCTAAAATCTCTGTAGTTTCAGATGTTTGACCTGGTTTTGTCCTGTTTTAGACTATTTTGTTCTTTGTTTTGTTTAGCTGAGGGGATTTTCCACAAACTAATTTAGTTGTGAAATTATTAAAATGTGAACATAATGAACGTTCCCATGTCTCGTGTTCACTGCCCCCTAGTGACTGAATTGAGAGTTGTGGTTAATTCTTAAACAACACTCATAACTCCTCACAGGAATGAGCGAGTCACCTCAACAATTTGTCTGTGATTTTTTTCCACATCACAGGATACCATTTTCAAAGTAGTTGTTTTTTGCCTTGTAAATTTTGCAACTTGTTTGTAAAGGCTACAAATAAAAGACTTTATAAAACCAATACTTCTTAATTACTGATTCCATTAAAAAAACATTTTTGGGGAAATTTAGATCAATAAACAAACTGGAATACTCAAATAACTAACTTTTATTGTGCTATTAAAGCTACTTAATCCACAACATGGCATATAGTGAAAAACTTTCAGAACAGAATTAAGTAAATAGGACAACATGACATTGTTGAACTAAATACTAAGCTATACACAAAATAACAAAATACATGTTAACATGCTCAGACAACCAAACAAACCTAAATTGGTTTGACCTGAAGCCTGACATTTTAGAATCTACTAACTGGAAAAGTACACATAAAAGTAAAAATGGTCAACCTTTGCCCTAATTGTTTCAAACACACTGGGATCTCGATAAATGCGTTGGACAAGAATGTCATCCTCAGCATAGACGACAAAATCACACCACTCCATGTCCGTGATTAAAAGCTGCCCTTGCACCTGCCAGTAGTAGCTGTGACTTGACGCAAGCCTCATTGTGTCATTACACTTTTTTAAATAGCGACAATCCACATAGCTCTTTGTATTGGGACATTTTATCTCCAACAAACCAAATGTTGGCCTCTCTGTCGGGTCAAAAACAACACCGTCTGGAGAAGAGCCCAACCATGGAGCATCAGGGTGAATGACGAACCCACAGGGCCAAAAGTTGGTGTTTTTCATCCTGCAGTATTCCTGGATAGCCGATGGTTCAAGTGCTAGCCCCCTTTTCATGGCGCCTGTGGCTGCTGTTCCCTTCTTGATGCGCTGCGCTAAGCTCAAAGCAGAAGTGGCTCCTCTCACATGACAAACTTCCCGGAAACGAGAAGAAGTAATACGGGGCCTCCTGACATTATGCCATTCAACTGTTGTGCTCTGGTCCCTGGTGGCAACTTCAATTTGGCGGGACTGTTCCAGCGTTGTCGCAAGACACTCCAGTTCAAGCTGTTGCTGTTGGCTGCAGACAAACTGGACACAGGTGGGCTCAAGATGGTAGTGATCAAGAGGCAGTGACGGCGGTGGAGGGGCATCCACATGGCGAGTTATTATCCGGCTGACTGGTAGTGGATGCTGAAAAGCAAACGGACTGCCTTCCTGGACCTTACCAAAGGCTGAATCAACTAAAGGCACATCAGCACTGATTGCCATCGTAGTAATGAGAGGTGCAAGGTCTGCTGGAAAGTCCTGATACACCTCTGCTACTCTGAGGACATCAGGGTCTGGTGTGTCTCCTTGCACTGCCTTGTAACGTTTGCTCCTTCAAAAAAAAGAAAGAAAAAAAAGACATCCAATTAAATATTGTTACTCAAAATAAGTATTCAAAGAACATATTCAGTTATTTAAACCTTCAATATAATTACCTTACACCGTTTCCGACTGTGCGCTGCTGTTTTGGTCTTGCAGACGTAAAAACCATGTCACGCACACGGCCTGGTTTAACACCCTGTAAAAGAATTAAATTAAATGCTTAAAAAAAACATTAGTGATAACACATACAGAAAGGTACACAATGTAAATGTAGAATATCAAATGTATATTTCAATTATCCATGTCTTTAGACATGAATAAAAAAAACTATTGTTTTAATGTTCATGTATTCATGGTGGTGATGTGACATCAACGTTTTAGAGATCAGCAAGAATCTGTAGTGCAGATACATTGTCTATATGACTTTACAGGTCACTATGTTGTTTGAAATACAATTGGATGGTGTGTTACACAAAAGGATTTTCATGTGATTCACTTACCATGGTCCTTGGTTTGTGCCAGCTCTGTTCCGTCTCAGTACTGCTTAGTACTGGTGGCACAGCAGTCAAATTCAGAGCAGAGTAGTGTGCAGTCTGGTAAAGTAATGCAACGCTGTGATTGCACAACACTGTACCAGCCACACAGGAACACTCAACTTCTCTGATCTCTACCGGCGAGCAGTCTTCAAATGTAATCTAAAATAAAAAATAAACTGTCAAACTATGCAATGGTTATGTCATAATTTTTAAGCACGCAGAAAGTGCCAAAAAGTGGAAAAAAAGACTGGAAGAAAGTGCAGGACAAATTTTTTTTCGTTTTTTTTTTAGCCTTGGCCTATTTATGCTCATGTGTGTTCTTAATAAAGATGAAATTAATGAATGCACTTTGGGTTGACATTCCAATTTGTTTTTCATAACTATCAGATACAGATGTCTACAGAGTAAGAACTATCTTTGCAGCACAATACGCTTTTGGTGATCAGTGTTTTTAATCAATTTCAAGCTTTTTCATGCATCACAAAGCGTCTAAAACCACAACTTTGAGCAGGCTTATACGAGCGAATGCGAAGTCATCACGTCAGTGAATTTTGGTAGGCACCATGCATATTTTTAATAAGTAATAGCACAATGAAGAAACTTTGTTTACAAAAGTAATGCTTACCTAACGTCATAACTTAAATAAGATGGACATTTCTGAACATATTTGCCAACCAAACGCACTCAACGTAAACAACAGACGTCGCTCACATAAAAACTGCACACCGCGGTGAAGTTGGTTTGATATTGGACATTCAAGCTCCGCGAAGCCAGCGGGATCTAGCTCACGGTTGATCCGGTTGAAGCACTCCGATTTCGGCCAGCGTCTCTCAGCTGCTCCCCCCTTCCTTACGCCGTGGTGCAGTTAGGGACCGTCAACAAATCTTTGAACCAAGCACTCTTGAGAAACAAAAATCAATAAATTTCTTATCTTGTGATCAGCTAATATGAAAATAATATAAATTGATCCCGCTGACTCCGCGGAGCTTGAATGTCCAATGTCCAATATAAAACCAACTTCACCGCGGTAAACTGCACTGTGTTCCAATCTTTAAAGTAAGTAAAAAAAAGAAAGCAAAAGAGCAGAATGAACAGGCCTAGGAACTGGCCTTAGTATTAACAGAGTCATATATATTTGAACTTACAATATAATGAAAATCTGTAGTCATAACAGACTAGCTTCTGGGGCTCTCGTGTAGCTAAGCTAATGCTAAAGTTAGCTAACTTATACGTGCGCTAATACTCCAACACACAACAGCTAGAAATACTTACAACTTACGCTGCACACGAGCGACATAAGACCCCCAAAATATAGTCCTCTTTGCATAGAACAAAAGCATTTCATGTGATTTCACCCTACTCTGAGTTCATGAGGCTTATCATTTTTGCGCATCGATCTGTAACAGACCGCCCTGACGCTCACTTTCCCTGACGAGTCTTTGTTGGAAACTGTGGTTAAAACATTAAAACAGAATCTGAAACAATGGCTTTGAAGTTAAAACAAATATGTTATAAGTGAAAACGAGACAGTATATGTATGTACAGAATAAAAAAAAAATACCTAGGTAGTCAACATTGGCTCAGCAGTGACCAACTGGTACATTACTTACCTTCAACGTTGTCAATGTAGTTCGACACATAAAACTTGAAGCCTTTCTCTTTTTTACTCCGTGGAGCAGATGAGAAGGTTCGTATAAACCGGAGGACGTCGTTGATTGTGATTTTTGGAAGGTCCTGCAGGCAGCGAGTATAGAACGCCATTGCTTGCCGTGGGTGAACAGCCTAACCGGAAGTATGTTCCCTTACCCCTTTCAGTTAGCGGAAGTTGCGTAGCAACATCGTGCACATAGCCTATTATTTCGGATTTACAGAGGACTTCATCATTGAAATTCGCAAGAGCTATTGTTAAAGCAACAATGCTCACGTGCATGGCAGTTGGATGTAACAATACATCGGGTAAAAGTGGAAAAAACATTAGTTCTATTTCATCCCTTCTGACCGCCAGAGGCTGTGCTTCAAGCACTGAATGATCACTCATGCGCTTGCGCAGGTCGAGAATTAGTATCAACAAAGTCACCTGTGACCTACCAGTGATCAGTGGAAGCCTATATAGGCACGTGACACCGGTAGTTCAGTCCCTTCTCATCTTCTTGCATGCAGGTTTGTTGTGAGCTGTTCTTTCTACAGACGCGTGAGTTTTGTTGTATTACCGCTTTCTCCGTCAGCTCGCTGTCAGTAGCCCCGTGATCTTTTGTGGTTGAAGCTGCGGGCGTGCTCGCCCTCCAGGGGCTGCGTGAGCGATGATTGTTGTGCCTACGGAACTCATCTGGTGTTCGGTGAGTCTGTTTTCTTTCATTTTCGGAACCCCGCGGGTAGCATCTTGCCCCGCTGGTGTTGCTTAAGTTAGCAGCTGGTGATGACTGCTCGTTTTGTTTACTTATCGGTGGAGTTTTCTGCCCGCTCTGAGTTGCTTGGTTACACATACTTGAAACGTCTTGGACACTCGGGTGAAGAGAGGGGCGGAGCTCTCCACCGACCACTACCTGGTGGTGAGTTGGCTCCGATGGCGGGGGAGGAAGCTGGTCCGACCGGGCAGGCCCAAACGTACTGTGAGGGTTTGCTGGGAACGTCTGGCGGAGTCCCCTGTGAGGCGGAGCTTTAACTCCCACCTCCGGGAGAACTTTAAACCCGAGGGAGGCGGGGGACATTGAGTCTGAATGGACCATGTTCCGCGCCTCTGTTGTTGAGGCGGCTAGTCGGAGCTGTGGCCGCAAGGTTGTCGGTGCATGTCGCGGCGGCAACCCTCGAACCCGCTGGTGGACACCAGCGGTGAGGGAAGCCGTCAAGCTGAAGAAGGAGTCCTACCGGGCTTTTTTGGCCTGTGGGACTCCGGAAGCAGCTGATGTGTACCGACAGTCAAAGCGGCAGGCCGCTCGGCTGGTCGCCGAGGCAAAAACTCAGGCGTGGGAAGAGTTCGGAGAGGCCATGGAGAAAGACTTCCGTACGGCTTCGAAGCGATTCAGGTCCACTATCCGGCGTCTCAGGAGGGAGAAGCAGTGCAGTGACACCTCTGGTGTGCTGCTGACCTCGACTCGGGACGTTGTGTTTCGGTGGGCGGAATACTTCAAAGACCTCCTTAATCCCACCAACACGTCTTCCATTGCGGAAGCAGAGCCTGAGGACTCTGGGTCAGGTTCTCCCATCTCTGGTGCTGAGGTTGCCGAGGTTGTTAAAAAGCTCCTCGGTGGCAAGGCCCCGGGGGTGGATGAGATTCGCCCGGAGTGCCTTAGGGCTCTGGATGTTGTGGGGCTGTGTTGGTTAACGCGGCTCTGCAACATTGCGTGGACATCGGGGGCAGTTCCCCTGGATTGGCAGACTGGGGTGGTGGTCCCCCTATTTAAAAAGGGGGACCGGAGAGTGTGTTCCAACTACAGGGGAATCACACTCTTAAGCCTCCCTGGTAAGGTCTATTCAGGGGTTCTGGAAAGGAGGGTCCGTCGGATAGTCGAATCTCGGATTCAGGAAGAGCAGTGTGGTTTTCGTCCTGGCCGTGGAACACTGGACCAGCTCTATACCCTCAGCAGGATTCTGGAGGGGGCATGGGAGTTTGCCCAACCAGTCTACATGTGCTTTGTGGATCTGGAGAAGGCATTCGACCGTGTCCCCCGAGGGATCCTGTGGGGGGTACTCCGGGAGTATGGAGTACCGGGCCCTTTAATAAGGGCTGTCAGGTCTCTGTACGACCGGTGTCAGAGTTTGGTCCGCATTGCCGGCAGTAAGTCGGACTCGTTTCCGGTGAGAGTTGGACTCCGCCAAGGCTGCCCTTTGTCACCGATTCTGTTCATAACTTTTATGGACAGAATTTCTAGGCGCAGCCAAGGTGTTGAGGGGATCCGTTTTGGTGTCCTTAGGATTGCGTCTCTGCTATTCGCGGACGACGTGGTCCTATTGGCTTCATCAGGGCGTGATCTACAGGCACTGATTTTCATCCCGGCCGCTTCGCACTCGGCTGCGAACCGCTCCGTAGTGTGTCCAAATCCGAGACCATGGTCTTGAACCGCAAAAGGGTAAAGTGCCTTCTCCGGGTTGGGGAGGATGTGCTGCCCCTAGTGGAGGAGTTCAAGTATCTTGGGGTCTTGTTCACGAATGAGGGGAGGATGGAGCGGGAGATCGACAGGCGGATTGGTGCAGCGTCTGCTGTGAAGCGGGCGCTGTACCGATCCGTTGTGGTGAAGAGAGAGCTGAGCCAAAAGGCGAAGCTCTCGATTTACCGGTCGATCTACGTTCCTACCCTCATCTATGGTCACGAGCTTTGGGTCGTGACCGAAAGAACGAGATCCCGGATACAAGCGGCTGAAATTAGTTTTCTCCGTAGTGTGTCTGGGCTCTCCCTTAGAGATAGGGTGAGGAGCTCAGTCATCCGGGGAGGACTCAGAGTAGAGCCGCTGCTCCTCCACGTCGAGAGGAGCCAGTTGAGGTGGCTCGGGCATCTGGTCAGGATGCCTCCTGGACGCCTCCCTGGTGAGGTGCTCTGGGCATGTCCCACCGGGAGGAGACCCAGGGGAAGACCCAGGACACGCTGGAGGGACTATGTCTCCCGGCTGGCCTGGGAACACCTTGGGATTCCTCCTGAGAAGCTGGCCCAAGTGGCTGGGGAGAGGGACGTCTGGGCCTCCCTACTGAAGCTGCTACCCCCGCGACCCGACCCCGGATAAGCGGAAGAAGACGGACGGACGGACGGACATACTTGAAACGAGCTGTTGATATTTACCTCACCGGTGGCGTTTTCTGCCCGTGCTGAGTTCTTTGGTTTAACTTGACTAAAACAAGTTGGTTACTGTTCATATTTACCTCGCCGGTGGCGTTTTCTGCCGGTGCTGAGTTCTTTGATTAAACCTGATTGAAACAAGTTGGTTACTGTTTACAATTACCTCACCAGTGGCGTTTTCTGCCCATGCTGAGTCCTTTTGTTAAACCTAATTGAAACAAGCTGGTGGCTGTTTACATTACCTCCGCAGTGGCGTTTTCTGCCCGTGCTGTTTTTTTTTTAGTTCAACATAATTGAAACACCTGGTTTCCGTTTACATTTATCTCACTGGTGGCGATTTCTTATTAGGTGGGTGACGTTGCTCCTGAGTACGGGCTCCATCACTGATAGATGGAACATCTCTGTTGTTCCACTTGCTTAGCCCCTTTGCATCCTGAGGATGGTCATGACTTGTGCCCCCCTTGTCTGGGTGTTGACCACCTCAAGGAGGCGCTTACCGAGGCTGCCTGCTCCAATTGCAGCGTTCTGTCCCATGCAGCGCGGCTGGCCCGGCTGTCCTCAGTTGAACAGCCTGTTCGCTGGATGGGCTGTCATCAACAGGAACAGCCTGTTCGCTGGATGGGCTGTCATCAACAGGAACAGCCTGTTCGCTGGATGGGCTGTCATCAACAGGAACAGCTGCCCGCTGGCCAGGGGTTGTGCTCTAAACGCCCTGCCACAGATGCTCTGCAAACAGCTGGGAAGAAGTCCCGCCATTCGGCAGGTGGGCTGTCTTCTAAGGTAGATCAATTTTCCTCGGAGTTAGCCCAGTCTGCTCCAGTCTTTGCGACCTCCCCCTGTTCAGGGGTTGGTCTTGTCTCCAGCTACCAATGAAGCTTCAGTCCTCAATGAGGACGCCCTCTCGGTGGCGGCTTCTGACACCCTTTTTCGGGGGGAACCCCAGGTACATAGCCCACAGGTGTCAGATGTTGAATCCAACATCTCTCTGGGGGGCATGGGGGAGTCAGTGGCAACTGCTATTAGAGCTGCCCTGGCACAGTTGCGGATGGATTCTCCACAGGTCCACCTCCCACCTCTACCGCCTTTTTCAGGTGCCGTGAGACTGGGTCGGCCTCCTTCGCTGTACCGCCTTCAGAGGAGTACATCAGGGAACTCCACACCTGCTGTTCTGATACTCGGGCTCTTTCTCACTCGACATCAGATGGAAGAGCCCTTGCCGCGATGCAGGAGGCCCCAAAGTTTGGGTTAGGGGAGATGCCAGCGGTGGAACCTGGCATTGCCTCCCTCATTCCTCCGTGGACAGCGGGTGCTAGCGGCGCTGTCCACGGCCACAGTGTCGCATCACCGACGATCTGCTCTGCCGAGCCTACGATTCGGGTGCTAGGATGGGGCATATTGGGAACTCCGTCTCCCATTTATTGCTAGGTCTTGCATCTTCCCTGGAGGCACGATCGCTTGACGAGTCGACTCAAGGCATGCTGGATGCGTCTCTCCAGGCTTTTGCCTTGATGTCAAGGGAGCTGGGTCGTACGTTGTCCACCCTAGTCCATGCTCGGCGTCAGGTGTGGCTGGCTCAGTCGCCACTCACTGAACCCTGCAGATGGATACTGCGCGCCTTGCCGGTGGTTCCAGGGAAACTTTTCTTCTCGGCTGCGGTCGAGGCTCTAGAACGCACTGCCCAGGCTTCTCGCACCAGGCAGCAGCTCGCGGGGCTCCACAGGCGTGACAGTCGGCCTGTGAATACTTGGGAAGCTTCTGGCTCAGGACCGCGGTCATCTCGTTTGTCCGTTGCCCCAACCTTGCCTCGGGATCCTGCTTCCAGGGTGACTCGAGCCCAGACCATAAGGGGGAAGGTTTTGCCATCGTGCTTCTGACCAAAGAGAAAACACGTTGTCTGTAGTCAACATTTGGAAGAACGATGTCTTCAAGATGACATGAGAGTGAGGATTTTTGGTAGGTTTTTCTTTTTTTATGATGTAGAATTTGCCATAACATTTGTTTACCCGATCAGAGCGGCGGAGGGATACAACGAACTTCGAAAGAGTGCTCACTGTTGTGAAGCCCACTTATTTTATACAACTTTGGTCTTATTTTTTTCTAAAGTCGCTTGTAAATTTTGTGAGTTGCAGGTTGCAGTTTTTTTTTCGGGCTTGTTTCTGAAAGTGAAGTTGATTGTTTTGGGTCTAAACTAAGTTATGCCAAAATATCCCTCCGCCTCTTAACGCACTGCAGCTCATCGTGACAGGAGCAGAGAGAAAACTCAGAAAGAGCTGATCTGGCCGTATTTTCTGCAGTTTACAGTTGCAATAACTGATGATAACTGCTGAAAGTAGATTAGGAGGTGCAGATCACCATTTTGAGCAGAGATTGGTTATAAAGATGAGTTTTATACTCATAACATTGCAGAACCCAAACCATAAACCGTACTTTAATGCTTATTTGTTGTCTTTTTATGTCTCTAAAATGTAAAATTAGTATTAATTCAAATTTAAATGCTTAATGCCACGTCTATCTTTGTTTAAGAGGTTAAAAAAATATTTTGGCATGAAAACGGATATTTATTTACAAGGGGACAGATAGGGCATTGGGACTTGCTCTACAGCCGATACCGCACAGTGACGTCACAAACTGGGAGGGGCAGTACTGTTCTTCACCAAGATGGTGGCCCCCATAAAAGGACCTTCAAATGAAAATTACTCTTAATTAAAAAAGCTTATCATTTATTGAACAGTATGTAATAATTGTATATTTAAACATTGTTCTTTGTCTTTGAGATAATACCAAATTTAATCTGTCGATATTTGTTGTTTTCCCTTATCATCCAAAATTGAGTAACTCAATTACATTTTATGCACAACTTTAAGTTTAATGACCTGTGGTTGCCTATGCCTCTTGGGGTAGTTCTTTGTTTGGTAAATACCTCCTAAATGTTGAGAAGATAAAAATAACTCTTAAGCCTACAGTGCTGACATAGATGTAGATGTACTGATTGCTTCTTTAATCAGCATGCTCATTAAACATGTTAAATAGGGGTGCATTTCACCTTTCCTAGGTCTTCTTTGTCTTAATGGTGCATTTCACTATAATACCTTATCTATCTTATTGCTTCACTCACCTCAAACAAGTTTTGGATTGCATGCCAGTCCTCAAACTTGAAAACATATGGGGTAAGATCACTTCCTAAATAGACTTGTACATAATAGGATAGCTGTGTCCATATTAGTCAGAAGTTGTGCATAACAAACATTTGTAAACTCATAATAATTTAAATCGCATTCAAAAGATACAACATAGTTTAAATAGTTACAACTTCAATAACTTATAAATACAAATTTCAAGTTCAAATTTGTGCTTTACTCTTTATGAACACAAACTGCAGCGGCTGCTTGAGAATACAGATTTTTTCTTTGAGAATACAAATTCACAACAGCGGTCTGATGTCATGGTTTCCAAGGTTGGTTAATGGAGCACAGAGTGCGAAGATAGGAGCCGCGCATGCGTTCTTCAGACTAACCGTCTCAGAATGCACTGCGGCCGCAGCTTGAGTCAGACAGCGCAAACAGAGCTCACAGTGGTAAGTTAAACATTCTCCTTTCTGCTGCTGTTGTTCTTCAAAAGTACGTTTTCAGATCGTTTGAGGCGAGAACATTATACTTTTAAGCTTCCCTATGTGGCCTGTTTACAGAGTTAGTGCGTAATTTTAATAAAAAGTCCAACGTTGAGCGTCTGTGTCAACTGGTAGGTTTTTTAAGATTGACAGCCTATTTCCTACTTTTATCTTTAAAAAACAACATTGAGGATGGTATTAAACATGTGATCACGTTGAAATTGTGACTATTTATCTGTAAATAATTAAAATGAAAACATAATTTTTATATATTAGTAACAGTAAAGGGAGTAGGGTTAAGCTACTTTGTTGCACCTACTAACCTTCACAGCATTGATCATTAAGGAAAAGTTATTTCTGTCTGCCCACCTTTACAGTGATTAATCTATAAATTATGTGCAGTCAGTTCAGTTAATTCTTTCAGTGAAATGGTAAAAATACCAGAGAAGGGAAGCCATTTGTTACATTTACTACTAAACATTTGACCTTTTCTTTCTTGAGAACTATAATAATCTGCATGTTAACCACATATAGTTTTATGGTGTGAAAAGGTGAGAATTGAAAAAACAATTATGGTAACATTTGGCATTTTTTATTTACAGGAAGAAACAGAAACAAAATATGTGAGGATAAACACTTCTGTGCCAATCCTCCAAGTATTTTTTAATGAAGGGGACCTGAAACCAGCCGTCAGGCTAAGAAGGGCCACCATCGTCCTCCTCCTTCAGCTGCTGCCCATCCAGAAGGTCCATGGATGGCCACGGGAGATAGAGGTGCTGGTGACCCTCTACTGGCTGACCTGCGGTGCATCCTATAGGGAAACAGTTTGCCAGTAAGATCTCTTACCTTCTTGTCCTTAAATAGAGCCAACAATGACACACAATTAATAAATAGATTATATTAATTGGACAGAAGATTAAGATATATAAGCATATTACCTAAATTACAAGTTAATTTTATATTTGGTACAGTTCCGGTGGAGGCACCCTACAACAGGCACCACGCCAAGGCGAGAAACATCATTGGGCGTGTCTTTGGTGGTTTGAAGACACGGTGGCGTTCCATCTTCTTAAGGGCGCTGGAGGTCTGCCCGCCGTTTTCCCCAAAAGTAATCGCCCTCTGCTGCATCCTCCACAATATTAGTATAGAGGCAGGGTGCTGGTGAAGATTCTCAGTCATCCAGGTCATGGTCATTCCAAAAAAATTAAAAACAAAGTAACAAGCTTTGTTACTCCACATTACTCCAGACTTTTTGGAGTAATGTGGAGTAATGTAGAGTAACAAAGCTTGTTACTCCACATTACTCCAGACTTTTTGAATTGAGAAAGCTTCCTAGAGAGGAAGTGAAACGTCTTCACTACGGAAAACAAGTCCAGTTGCTTTGTTTTTATTTATTTTTTTGAATATAGAGGCAGGGAACACGCTAGACGTGGAGGACGAGGAGGTTGACCCAGAGGAGAACGGCCATCCGGCGGCTGAAGACAGGGAGCTGCTCCAGCTGGCTGCATGTTTAAGTGAACATGACTACATCTGAACTAACGTAGATCAGTTGTAGTAGTCATGTACACATGCTGCTTCATTTAATTTTTTTCCACTACCTGTAAAAATACATAAAATAATCAGTAAATTAATTTCCATTTCAACTATTTTTAATTGTATATTTGTAGGTGTTGTCTATTTGTATAAGATGTTAATAGAAGTTATTTCTCTGTTTTAAACCACGTTAGTAACTGTTAATTTGTTGAATATGTTACACCTTCATTCTGTTCCAAAGTTAAAACATTTGTCTAAAATAAATATCTGTTTTTTTTCATATATTACTATTGTTTTCTTTCCCTCTTCCTCCTCTCAATTCTTCGTGTCCTCACTCAGAGGAAACTCACTTAGATAGGAAAAACATTTATAGAATTTATTTATTTATTTATAGATTTTATATTAGGGCTGGACAATATAGAAAAAAAAGCATATTGATAAAAAAAGGCATATTGATGGATAGATAATTCAATCAATCAATCAATCAATCAATCAGTCAATCAATCAAATTTTATTTGTCAATGACAATTTGCATTGCAATCGAAAAGTCAGTTCCAGTACAACCGTCCATCACATACACTTAACAAACAAACATTTGGGGGGAACGATTGACTGAGGCCTTGCGTTGCCAAGGAACGCAGCCAGCCAGCCGCTGCTAAAAAGCGCAGCTGTCAAGGCCACATTCCTCCAAACCAGACCCCGCCTAAACGGAGTTTACAGGCGCTGCCTTGAAACTCTCGAAGAAAGAGCAACAACATGGGGAAGAGGGGAGGGAGAAAAAAAAGAGACAGATGTTTGCCTATTTATGCTCTCACCTATAAAGAGACAAACAACCGACACAAAAAAACCCTCATAGCACAAAAGCACAAATAAACACAAGACAACATGTATGCAGAAGGTAAACATTTGAGACCTGTCGCGTGTGTGTAATTCATCAGTTTTATGAGTATCAGTTATGCGTGTGTGTATGGGCGAAAGTGTTTTTCTCCGTGAACACTCTCAAGAGGCCATTGTCCTTGATGTTATCAGCCGGCCCACAGTTCAGAGAAGCATCCTCAGGTGTCAGCGGGGGAGGGGGGTAGCCGGGGGCTTTTCTGGGCACTCTCCGTCATAACAATCCAGGAGTAGATAGGGAGGGAATCCAAATATGTTATTTGTTATGAGACAAGCTGCTCTGCCTTTCCTGTCAGCTTTTAAGTCTTTTGCTGGCTCCACATAAATCCAATTTTCCAAATTATTGGGCTTTTTCGCGCTTCACTCCCAGATTTTATCCCATCTCCCCTTGAGTTCAACCCCAAACTTAATTATCAAAAAGATTTAAAACCTGGCTCTTATAATATTGCTAAATGACTTAATTTTAATATATCACACACAAACACTCAATCCCAATTAAATTCTTATTTACCCAACATTTTTAAACATAACTGATTTTTTTTAAAGAAAAATAACGTAACTTAAGAGACCTGGGTGATGTTATTAAATACTGACAAAGAATAAACTAAAGTGACCAGCGCTGTTAGGGAGCTGGTCACTTTAGTGACCAGCTCCCTAACAGCGAAAACTTGCAGCTCGGAACTTTATATCGCGGATCGAGTGGCGAGTGGTTGTTTGAAGCCAGGTTTTTCAACTGCAGACAACAACATATCCATCACTATGAAGCATGTTACTGCATGTGTGATGTCCTTATGCCGCTTAGATGCTTTGTCATTTTATCACAAAGAAGGGAGCCAAGTTTAGCTGCTGTACCAGCTTTGTTTTGGAAGAACTTCCAGAAGATTCCTAAGAAGATGACGCGGAGTCGCGCAGGGCTGACACAGCTCACGCTGCTGCGGCAGTGAGCGGCTTACGTGATGAAACAAGTTGGTTGCGTTACCAGACGCAACCAACTTGCCTGGGTCCGCGATTACGATTGGTTGAGAGGAAGCAGTGACTGCAGCATCAACTAATATAATAGGCTAAGAGGAAGGAAGGAAAACTGTCTCTATAACCAACTTTTATCGACCCATTTTTCCCTTATTGTGCCACACGTCTTTCGACTGATATATATTGTTATTAAATTATGGTCCAGCTCCTTTTTAAATGCTGCTGTCATTCTTTGGAGACATTTACAATTTATTCCAGCAATTATTGAGTTAATAAAGCAACACACGTCAACAAATAAATCACTCTTTTTTTTAAATTACGCACTAACTCTGTAAACAGGCCACGTAGGGAAGCTTAAAAGTATAATGTTCTCGCCTCAAACAATCTGAAAACGTACTTTTGAAGAACAACAGCAGCAGAAAAGGGAGTGTTTAACTTACCACTGTGATCTCTGCGTTGTCTGGAATGAAGCTGCGGCCGCGGTGCATTCTGAGACGGTCAGTCTGAAGAACGAATGCACGGCTCCTAACTTCGCACTCTGTGCTCCATTAACCAGCCTTCAAAACCGTGACGTCAGACCACTGTTGTGAATTCGTATTCTCAAAGAAAAAAATCCGTATTTTTAAACAGCTGCTGCTGTTTGTGTTCATAAAGAATAAAGCACAAATTTAAACTTGAAATTTGTATTTATTAGTAATTGAAGATGTAACTATTTAAACTGTATGTTGAATGTTTTGAATGAGATTTCAATTATTATGAGTTTACAAATGTTTGTTATGCACAACTTCTGACTAATATGGACACAACCAGTGTGCGATTTGCAAAAAAACCAGAGGGGGGGATCATTTCAAAAGTTAGCTAGCAGGTGCTCTTTCAGGTAGTTACCTAGGTCCAGTAGGTTAGACTATTGTTTTTAAACTTTCGCCATCTACTGTCGGGACTCGGGAGTTGGTATTAGTTTACTTTAACCGCTTTGAGCAGAAAAGGTAATTAATTTACAAATGTGAAGGACACAAGACATGTATTAATATAAATCCATAATATTCAGGGGTTAAAGCAAAAATATCAATTTGACTCAAATTTTTCTAGTCAGCCCATATATTCCCGGGCCGTGGACGTCATGCCACCTTAATAATCTCATTTGCTTATTGTGCAAAGTCCTCTTTAACCAAATCTGGTAGTTCCATTGACAATTCCTGTCTCTCTCCCACCTTTCTGCTTCAGAGCCTTGGCACCATCCTGGACAGCCCTCTCCATAATCTCCTTCACTTTCCACATCCATAACATCACCTGGTTAACTTTCATGTTTACAGCATCAAGCAAGTTCTTCCTTCGCACTTTTGCCAAACTGGTCCACTGTCCACTCACCTTTCCACTTTACAATTTCAAAACCCTTCCCTCCTTGTCCCCCGGAAAACCCTCCATAAACTGCAGCTAATTCAAAAGAGAGCAGCTTGCATAATTACATCATCTTCTTCACACCTGTACATTAACTCCACTGTCACATTCAATATAAATCAATCTTATGATCATACAAGGCCAACAATAGCCATGGACAAAGAGGGACACAAAACCAACACGACACAGATCGCACATTACAATAATCAGTCTCTGCTTTGCCCGTTATTGCTCACCAATTTATTATCACAACTCATGAGTTTATAAAAAGGCATTAACTTTTTTGACGTTCATAAAAACGGTTATATTTTAGCCCAGTGACATGTCCAGGATGGACTCTGTGTCCCCACCTCTCGCTCATTGACTGCTGGAGAGTCACCAGCCCCTCCACGGCCCTGTGTTAAGTCAAGCCGCTTTTTCCAATCAGATACGGCATGACGTAACACCTGTACGGAAAAGCAGGTATAGAAAATCCATGGATGGGAGGTTCCATTTTTAAAAAGTTTAATAAAATTGCTTAAAGTTTGTCAGAAAAAAAACGTAACTTGCTTTCAAAGAACATTAAAAAAATGTATTAAGCTTCTGCTAAGTTAAATATTGTTTAAGTTGATCTTGGCTGGTTTAGCTTGTCTGTCTGGCAGGTGTTTTGGGTTGGAGTAAAATGAGTCCATAGATTCACAGGAGTCTATTTAACATGTTTCTGGTGCGACTTGCTTCACATCACGCTCCACTCCGTGGAAAAAAAAACAAATAACTACAAAAACTCTGAGAATCGCCTTTCTCTGGTCTCACACAGTTAGAACCCGTTCTCCAGTCCATGTTGTAGCTGCAGTTTATTGGTTTATTTTTGATGTAGTTTCCTTAATAATCTGTATGCATCAAAATCCTTGTGATTTTATTTAACAAGTGTCCTGGTTCAGCTCCTCATGAGGTGTAGCTGCTGCTTATTGACTGACAGCCGCTCTGACTGCAGCTCTGCCTTCTTTCTTACAGAAAAGCGTGTCATGCTAAATTAGCCGTGCTGGAGCGTTACTCTTTCAGTTTTAAATAAAACATAACAGTGAATCATGAGGGGATCCCTGGTTAGTCGCTGGGTTTATCAGCTAAATGACTGGAAGCGAGGGAATAAACACTGACAGGCGACATGGCCACAGGTGGAAATAATTCATTAATTAGCTGCAGTAGCAGCAACAGACATACTTACCGAGCGAAGTTATCATCAGCTGTTCTATTCACTGAACTTTCTGACCTGGTGGTTCACATAAATCCAAAGAAAATCTTTGACCATCGGTACTCTCATTCATAGCATCTGTGGTCAGTTTGAGATGTTCTTCCAAAAGTTAAAATGATTAAACACCGATAAAACTCAGATGGGAGACCTCCGCGTTTCAAAGACCCGCCCTACTCTCTTTCTGATTGGCTAATGTCCTGGCTCTGCCAGATTGCATTGGTTGAGCGGAGCTTCTGTTTAAAATCTTGAATAAAAAGTCTACACAGAACATTTTGCGCTCATTTTCCAAATGACGGAAATCTGTCGCAGCGACAGAGAACTTTAACCCCTGATAATATTACTTATTTAGATCAGAGGGGGGAGGAATGTATCCCCCCCAGGGATATAACATGAATGACCAGAGGGGGGGATATCACAACCAGAGGGGGGGGAAATCCCCCCCATCCCCCCCAGCAAATCGCACCCTGGACACAACTATCCTTTTATGTACAAATCTATTTTGAAAGCGCTCTTACCCCATAAAAACAAGCCTTTCAAGTCGGTCTTCCACACTTTCCCCTTCAGCAAAGCTCTACTGAAGGTTCCTACGTTTCCCCTCCGTCAGCCGGTCACCGCCGACTAGAATGCTCTCCATCTGGGCCCTTTGGAGCATACCTACATGACACATAAGTAGATTTTCATGCTTTATCAATACCAGCTAACCAGCTTGCCCCTTGTGCCAAATGCCGACTGTCAAATTTTCCAAAAAGTGAAATTGTCCACTGCTGCCTTAGTTCACACATACTCTTTCTGGAGGTGCTGTAGAACATCCACCAAGTCTCCAGATTTGTTTTCATCCTTGAACAGGATTCCAAGAGGGTACTATAAAGTGAGGATGCATGGATTGGGGCGACAAAGGTTTGTGTTGAAAAAACACACCAGTACAGTGGTGACTTCTTAAGCAACACAAAGTTAAATGAATGTCCAACGCACAATGTTGTGTATATCATAAATACTTACGTGGGTGGAGGCCTCTGACATAATCTTTGAAAACTTGTGAGGGATGTGATGAACCATGACTCTTGAGAATGGCTTGAAGGCATCTTCAAGCCATGCTGTGTGAGGATACGGCTGCCCAGGACTATGTGTTCACGGCGCATATGGGCTTGGGTTTCAGGACCCGGGAGGGAGTCCCCAATGTCGTACTCCATGATTGCCTGAGTAGGCTTGTCTTGCTGAGATATTGTGAAGGCACTCTATCTTCCACCGCAAGGTGGTGGATCCGGTAAAGTGACTTGTTCCCTCGGACGACAAACTGGTGGTGTGTGCGAACAAAGAAGTCAAGATTATCAAATATGATGGCATATGTAGGTGGTGGAGTTGAGCATGTTGGTGATGCTTCGAAGGGCAATACTGCAACACCCAGATGTGCCATTTCCTCATCAGTAAGTGAACCGAAGGTGAACACAGGTGTGCCATCGGCAGGCCCCTGGTCAGTCTGCTGATCCGTCTGTAAAGTGCTGGTAGTGGTGCCAGTAGCTCCATGTGTCACAATGGTGCCACCTGAACTGTAGTTTCATCTGTAGAGAAACAAAGAAAAAAAGCAACACAATGTATAAGTGGACTACACAAGTTAGCATTGAGCGCTGACACATTAATACCCCAAAAGCATGAATAAGATCACTGACAATTGTCCTGGACAGAGCAATTTGGCCATCTTAATGGCTGGTCCCTCTCACCTGTTAAAATGCAATGTTCCATGCTTAGCGTAGCTGTGTCCAGGTCCACTGTGTCACTTAGTGTTCTTGTTGCACTAGCTCCCTCCACATCGGTGCCTCCATGTTCCTTTTGAGACATGAGGAAGACTTCATGGGCTACTTTTAGTAGCTGTAATTCTTCACCGCATGTATTTGCGAACTGTTTTTGCTTTCCAACAGCATGATTGTGTGCAGTTGTTATACACAGTTTGCTTAAGCTTTTGTAAACAGCTTTTTTGGCCCCACCATACTGCAGCACACTGTTTACGTAGTAGGCAAAGGCCGACAAGCGTGGTTCCCTTCCTCGCAAGGCTATAGCAGCAGAAGCACAAGTGGGATGGGGAGAGCCTTTGGTGATTTGAGAAAATATGGAATATGTGAATGGTGCCATAGACTGAAGATCTGACTGAAGGTTTGCGAAAGAAAATGCCTTCAAATCAGCAGCTTATGACCGCCAAAGCATGAAACCCTTAAGCGGGTTGCATAGGAACTTTATCTCATCCTCAATAACTTGAAGGATGTTTTCCTTAAGTGCTTCTAAGAGGTCTTTGTTTTTGACCATCTGATTGGCAGCCCGTGACCAATTCTGCTTTGCAGTATTTTCAACAATTGCTGCCGTGTTTGCCTGACATACAATTCTGTCACCCTTTGGATGGGATGGGTAGTGAATAATAACCTGAAACACAAATAAAAAGGGTTCATTAGTAAACTACTAGTATACTCAGATTCAGACAATTAATAATATGTTATCCTGGGGAGCAAAATCCTGATGCATCAAGCCTTTGACAACAGTGTAGCTAAATTCCCGATATCAAGATGTTATCACAAGACAACAGTGTTTATTACAGATCAGAAAAAGATACACTTTTTTAATTACAGCCGATCTGTACACTATAAATACAAGGTACTGGTGTGGTTGAATTGTGTATGTCATATGGATATAAGAAACATGGGAGGGAATGCTATAGCTATAATAAATAATAATAAAAACATGATGGTGAGACAATCAAGGCTCAAGAAGATTCTCTTACATAGTCTATTGTGTAGGTTATGGCGTTTGATGTTCGAGGATGAGCTTTTCTTTTAGTCCTTTGGGATCCTAGCTGCTACATTTCCTACCCGTATACTGGGTCTGACGTTATACATCAGTGATATCAGCACTTTAACCAAACACAAGTTATGTTTCACATTCAATTCAAATTACCTCCGTCAAACTTTGCCGTGCCGTCTTTGGGGTTGGAGACACGTCTTGGAAGGGGTCGGCACTCTGTCCTGTTTCTCAGAGCGTTTCTTGCCTGTTGATGATGGGTTTGAAGATTCGGCAGTTGCCTGTGATGTTGAGGTTGATGCTTCTGCTGCGTTTGAGTCTTTCTCTACCAATCAAGCAGAAGCAACGCAAGCAAATACGACCTGATCTAGAAACATTTTCAGACAGCGGTAGTCCTAATTCTGTTAGCCGCTCGCTAATGCTTTTTTCTCTTGCATCCTGATATTGTGTGTTGTGTGTTTTATTAGGCAGTCGCCTAATAAAGAAACCCTTATTAGGTGCAGGGAAATAAGCCCTGGCCATGCATTTGCATTGCAAATGCTATGGCAGTTGCCTAATTAAGAGACGTGCTGCATATACCACTGCATGAAAAGTGTGATTTTCGTCCCCGTAAACGACCAGAGATCTCCCTCATTTTCGGTCGCCGTTTGTCAGTGCCGGACAATGACGTATGTGGAGAGCTTTCAGAGTGCTAATGGCCCTAATTAGCATATGAATGCAGCGAAACCGCAGCTGGCCAGGCCTGGCTTGAATATCCTTACTCAGTATTGGATGAAACCACTACTTTCAAACAAGAAAAATCACTCGTGATTGGCAGCAAAACCACACCTGGCCATGCCAGGCTTGAATTTCCTTACTCAGTATTGGATGAAACCACAACTTTCAAACAAGTAAAATCACTCGTGATTGGTTGGCAGATCCTCAATAACAATGTGTATATATATATATATATATATATATATATATATATATATATATATATATATATATATATATATATATGTGTGTGTGTGTGTGTATATATATATATATATATATATATAGAAAATGAGATCCTGATATTCTTCAGTAGCCTAAGCCTATAGCAGTAAAACTATAAAGGTAGCTCAGAGTAACATGAGCCACTGTAGTTATAAGCTTTGTCAAAAAAGAAAGTTTTAAGATTATTCTTAAAAGTAGACAGGGTGTCTGCCTCACGGACCAAAACTGGGAGTTGGTTCCACAGGAGAGGAGCCTGATAGCTAAAGGATCTGCCTCCCATTCTACTTTTAGAGACTCTAGGAACCACCAGCAGACCTGCAGTCTGAGAGCGAAGTGCTCTGTTAGGAACATACGGGGTAATCAGAGCTCTGATATATGATGGAGTTTGATTATTAAGGGCTTTATACGTTAGAAGAAGAATTTTAAATTCTATTCTTGATTTAACAGGAAGCCAATGAAGGGAAGCTAAAATTGGAGAAATATGATCCCTCTTGTTGATTTTCATCAGAACTCTTGCTGCAGCATTTTGGATCAGCTGAAGGCTTTGAACTGCATTTTGTGGACTTCCTGATAGTAAAGAATTACAATAGTCCAGCCTTGAAATAACAAATGCATGGACTAGTTTTTCAGCATCACTCCTGGACAGAATGTTTCTAATTTTGGCGATATTCCGGAGGTGAAAAAAGGAAACTATGGAAACCTGTTTAATATGGGATTTAAATGACATGTCTTGGTCAAAAATAACACCAAGATTTTTTACTTTATTACCAGAGGCCAGGTTAATGCCACCCAGATTAAGTGATTGGTTAAGAAGTTTATTTTTTGAGGACTCTGGCCCAAAGATTAAAACTTCGATCTTGTCAGAATTTA
Source organism: Fundulus heteroclitus (assembly GCF_011125445.2). NCBI lineage: Eukaryota > Metazoa > Chordata > Actinopteri > Cyprinodontiformes > Fundulidae > Fundulus > Fundulus heteroclitus. The sequence goes on along the minus strand of NW_023397241.1, from coordinate 134,031 downwards.
GATGCAGGAAATTTAAAGTCATCCAGCTTTTGATGTCATCAAGACATGACTGCAGTCGAAGTAATTGATTGGATTCATCAGGATTTATGGATAAATATAGCTGAGTATCATCAGCATAACAGTGGAAATTAATCCCATGCTGTCTGATAATTTTGCCTATCGGAAGCATATATATAGTAAAGAGAATTGGTCCAAGCACTGAACCCTGTGGTACCCCACAGGTGACCCTAGAGTTTGAGGAAGATTTATTATTAACATGAACAAATTGGAATCTGTCTGACAGATAAGATTTAAACCAGCCTAATGCTTTCCCCTTAATCCCTACAGTATGTTCAAGTCTTTGTAGGAGAATATTGTGATCAACTGTATCAAACGCAGCACTGAGATCTAACAGGACAAGTATAGACACAAGTCCATTATCTGAGGCCATGAGAATATCATTAGTGACCTTCACCAGAGCTGTTTCAGTGCTATGATGAGCTCTGAAGCCTGACTGAAACTCCTCAAGTAGGTCATTACTTTGTAAATGTTCACAAAGTTGATTAGCAACTACTTTCTCAAGAATTTTAGATAAGAAAAGAAGATTAGATATAGGTCTGTAATTTACTAACTCATCTTGATCAAGAGAAGGTTTCTTAAGTAAAGGTTTAATAACAGCTACTTTCAAAACCTGTGGTACATATCCATTTACTAAGGATAGATTAATCATGTCTAAAATAGTGCCACTGATCAAAGGGAATATGTCCTTAAACAACTTGGTTGGGATTGGGTCTAACATACATGGTAGAAGGTTTAGATGAAGCTAAAATTTTAGATAGCTCAGAAAGCTCTACTGCTTCTAAACAGTTCAAACACTGCGCAGATTCTAAAGATTCCTCCAATGCTGCCTCACTTACTGAGGACGAGGTAATCATGTTTGGGAGGATGCCAATTATTTTATTTTTAATGGCATCAATTTTATTTATGAAGAATCCCATAAAATCATTACTACTAAGAGCTAAGGGAATGGATGGATCAACAGAGCTGTGGCTCTGGGTAAGTTTGGCAACTGTACTAAAGAGAAATCTAGGATTATTTTTATTCTCTTCAATTAATGATGAAAAATATGCTGCTCTAACTCTGCGAAGGGTCTTGTTATACAACAATAGACTGTTCTTCCAGATTAAGTAGGATTCCTCTTGGTGTGTAGAGCGCCATTTTCTCTCCAATTTCCTAACATTGTGCTTCAAGGAACGCAGCTCTGAATTAAACCAAGGAGCCAGCTTCCTGTGAATAATCACCTTCTTTTTCAAGGGAGCTACATTGTCTAATGCAGAACGCAATGAGGAAGTCACATTGTTAGCAAAGGTATCGATTTGTGAATGGGAAGAAACAGCAATGCTGCCATCTACAGGGCATTTCTGCAATACTGAGGATATTAAAAAGGGGACAGACTCTTTAAGTTTTGATACAGCATTATCCGATAAAAATCTACTATAATGGAACCCTCTTTTGGGGGTGGAGAATTCAGTTAGATTAAACTCAAATGTTATTAAAAAATGATCAGACAGGACAGGGTTGTGAGAGAATACTGTTAATTCTTCACAATCAATACCATATGTCAGAACAAGGTCTAAAGTATGGAGCCGAGAGTGCGTCGGTTCATGCACATTTTGAGCAAAACCAATTGAATCTAGGATAGTTTTAAAGGCTACACTAAGGTTATCACATTCAGTGTCAACATGGATGTTAAAATCACCCACTATAATAACCTTATCAGTATTTAACACCAAATCAGATAAGAAATCTGACAACTGATCCAAAAACTGAGTGTAAGGGCCTGGTGGACGATACAAAACAACAAACAGAAGAGGTTTTATTGCTTTGCAGTTTGGATGAGGGAAACTGAGGGTTAAATGTGACTGACGTCACTTCCTGTTTGCGGTAAGGCGTATTGTATCACTTCCTGTTTTCACTGCGTGAGCAACGGTTTGTTGCTCCAGATTCTCTCGCTTTTATCTTTAATCTCTTTGCTGTAACATCTGTTTCTAACACATAAGCACTTTTAAAACATTTTCTGTTGCTGCACATCACGCTTGGGAACTCCTCGTGTTTCACGGTTTGCTCTCTTGGCGTGGTAGAAGGGCGCTAGCCTAGCTTTAGCCTAGCCTAGCTTTAGCTCCACAATGGCTTCCTCTCCTACTATTACTTCAGCTTCTCCGTCTCTGACTAAGTCTCCCCTTATCTCCTGCTCTCTGTGTCAGATGTTTAGCTATTCCTCTGCCTCCTTTAGTGATAATGGTACTTGTAATAAATGTAGTGTTTTTGTAGCTTTGGAGGCGAGGGTGTCAGAATTAGAGTCCCGGCTCCGTGCTATGGAAAGACCAGCTGATAGCCGCCCCTCTGCTAGCGCGGAGCCACATAGACCTAGCGTTAGTTCACTTAGTGGTCCTCCAGAAGCACCCGAGCAGCCGGGTAAGCAGGCCGGCTGGGTGACAGTTCGTAGGAAGCATAGCTCTAGATTTCAGCCCCCAGTTCACCACCAACCCGTCTGCGTTTCAAACAAATTTTCCCCACTCAGCGACACACCCGCTGAGAAGCCGATCCTGGTTATTGGGAGCTCAATAGTCAGAAACGTGGCACTAGAGACACCAGGGACCATAGTTAAATGCCTCCCAGGGGCCAGAACGGGCGACATAGAATCTTACCTGAAACTGCTGGCTAAGGATAAGCGTAAATACAGTAAGATTGTTATTCACGCTGGCGGTAATGACACCCGATCACGCCGATCGGAGGTCACTAAAGTTGGTGTTGCTTCGGTGTGTGAGTTTGCTAAAGCAATGTCGGACTCCGTAATTTTCTCTGGTCCCCTGCCTGATTTGACCAGTGATGACATGTTTAGCCGCATGTCATCATTCAACCGCTGGTTGTCTAGGTGGTGTCCTGAAAACGACGTGGGCTACATTGATAACTGGAGAACTTTCTGGGGAAAACCTGGTCTGATCCGGAGAGACGGCATCCATCCTACTTTGGATGGTGCAGCTCTTCTTTCTAGAAATCTGGCCGGATTTATTAGTCCTCCTAAATGCTGACAATCCAGGGTCCAGACCAGGAAGCAGAGCCGTAGTTTAACACACCTCTCTGCAGCTTCTGTACTGTTACCCATCCATTATCCTATTGAGACGGTGTCTTTCCCACGGCCAAAACTTAACAGATCAAAAACTTATCTAAAAGGAACAAATCATAAAAACCTAATAAAAATCAATACGGTTCACCTTGAACCTAAAAATAAAACAATTAAATGTGGTCTATTAAATATAAGGTCTCTCCCTCCAAAGACTTTGTTAGTTAACGAATTGATTTCTGATAAACAGATTGATTTGTTTTGTCTCACAGAAACCTGGCTACAAGAGGACTACGTTAGTATAAATGAGTCAACTCCCTCCAATTATTCAAATTTCCACATTCCCAGATCTGTGGGAAGAGGAGGAGGAGTGGCAACTATCTTTCAGTCTGATTTATTAATTAGTCCCAGGCCAATTAATAACTACAGTTCTTTTGAACATTTAACCCTCAGTTTCCCTCATCCAAGCTGCAAAGCAATAAAACCTCTTCTGTTTGTTGTTTTGTATCGTCCACCAGGCCCTTACACTCAGTTTTTGGATCAGTTGTCAGATTTCTTATCTGATTTGGTGTTAAATACTGATAAGGCTATTATAGTGGGTGATTTTAACATCCATGTTGACACAGAATGTGATAACCTTAGTGTAGCCTTTAAAACTATCCTAGATTCAATTGGTTTTGCTCAAAATGTGCATGAACCGACGCACTCTCGGCTCCATACTTTAGACCTTGTTCTGACATATGGCATTGATTGTGAAGAATTAACAGTATTTCCTCACAACCCTGTCCTATCTGATCATTTTTTAATAACATTTGAGTTTAATCTAACTGAGTTCTCCACCCCCAAAAGAGGGTTCCATTATAGTAGATCTTTATCGGATAATGCTGTATCAAAACTTAAAGAGTCTGTCCCCTTTTTAATATCCTCCGTATTGCAGAAATGCCCTGCAGATAGCAGCAATGTTGTTTCTTCCAATTCACAAATAGATGTCTTTGTAAACGGTATGACTTCGTCATTGCGTTCTGCATTAGACAATGTAGCTCCCTTGAAAAAGAAGGTGATTATTCACAGGAAGCTGGCTCCTTGGTTTAATTCAGAGCTGCGTTCCTTGAAGCACAATGTTAGGAAATTGGAGAGAAAATGGCGCTCTACACACCAAGAGGAATCCTACCTAATCTGGAAGAACAGTCTGTTGTTGTATAACAAGACCCTTCGCAGAGCTAGAGCAGCATATTTTTCATCATTAATTGAGGAGAATAAGAATAATCCTAGATTTCTCTTCAGTACAGTTGCCAAACTTACTCAGAGCCACAGCTCTGTTGATCCATCCATTCCCTTAGCTCTTAGCAGTAATGATTTTATGGGATTCTTCATAAATAAAATTGATTCCATTAAAAATAAAATAATTGGCATCCTCCCAAACATGATTACCTCATCCTCAGTAAGTGAGGCAGCATTGGAGGAATCCTTAGAACCTGCGCAGTGTCTGAACTGTTTAAAAGCAGTAGAGCTTTCTGAGTTATCTAAAATTTTAGCTTCATCTAAACCTTCTACCTGTATGTTAGACCCAATCCCAACCAAGTTGTTTAAGGAGGTATTCCCTCTGATCAGTGGTCCTATTTTAGACATGATTAATGTATCCTTGGTAAATGGATATGTACCACAGGCTTTTAAAGTAGCTGTTATTAAACCTTTACTTAAGAAACCATCTCTTGATCAAGATGAGTTAGTAAATTACAGACCTATATCTAATCTTCTTTTCTTATCTAAAATTCTTGAGAAAGTAGTTGCTAATCAACTATGTGAACATTTACAAAGTAATGACCTACTTGAGGAGTTTCAGTCAGGCTTCAGAGCTCATCATAGCACTGAAACAGCTCTGGTGAAGGTCACTAATGATATTCTCATGGCCTCAGATAATGGACTTGTGTCTATACTTGTCCTGTTAGATCTCAGTGCTGCATTTGATACAGTTGATCACAATATTCTCCTACAAAGACTTGAGCATACTGTAGGGATTAAGGGAAAAGCATTAGGCTGGTTTAAATCTTATCTGTCGGACAGATTCCAGTTTGTTCATGTTAATAATAAATCTTCCTCAAACTCTAGGGTCACTTGTGGAGTACCACAGGGTTCAGTCCTTGGACCAATTCTATTTACTATATATATGCTTCCGATTGGCAAAATTATCAGACAGCATGGGATTAATTTCCACTGTTATGCTGATGACACTCAGCTATATTTATCCATAAATCCTGATGAATCCAATCAGTTACTTCGACTGCAGTCATGTCTTGATGACATCAAAAGCTGGATGACTTTAAATTTCCTGCATTTAAATTCTGACAAGACAGAAGTTGTAATCTTTGGGCCAGAGTCTTCAAAAAATAAAGTTCTTAATCAATCCCTTAATCTGGATGGCATTAACTTGGCCTCTGGTAATAAAGTTAAAAATCTTGGTGTTGTTTTCGACCAAGACATGTCATTTAAATCCCATATTAAACAGGTTTCCAGAGTTTCCTTTTTTCACCTCCGGAATATCGCCAAAATTAGAAACATTCTGTCCAGGAGTGATGCTGAAAAACTAGTCCATGCATTTGTTACTTCAAGGCTGGACTATTGTAATTCTTTACTATCAGGAAGTCCACAAAATGCAGTTCGAAGTCTTCAGCTGATTCAAAATGCTGCGGCAAGAGTTCTGATGAAAATCAACAAGAGGGATCATATTTCTCCAATTTTAGCTTCCCTTCATTGGCTTCCTGTTAAATCAAGAATAGAATTTAAAATTCTCCTTCTAACGTATAAAGCCCTTAATAATCAAGCTCCACCATATATCAGAGCTCTGATTACCCCGTATGTTCCTAACAGAGCACTTCGCTCTCAGACTGCAGGTCTGCTGCTGGTTCCTAGAGTCTCTAAAAGTAGAATGGGAGGCAGATCCTTTAGCTATCAGGCTCCTCTCCTGTGGAACCAACTCCCAGTTTTGGTCCGTGAGGCAGACACCCTATCTATTTTTAAGACTAATGTTAAAACTTTCCTTTTTGACAAAGCTTATAGTTAGAGTGGCTCATACCCTGAGCTATCTCTATAGTTGTGCTGTGATAGGCCTAGGCTGCTGGAGGACATCAGGGTCTAATTTTCTCACTCTACTGATTTCTACTGTTCTTCAGTCTACTGTTCTCCAGTTTTGCATTGTATTACATTGAAATGACTGTCGTCATTTCAGCTTTTAACTTTTTGCTCTCTCTCTTTTTCTTCATAGTAGGTACACCTGGTCTGGCGTTCTGTTAACTGTGACATCATCCAGAGAAGACGGCTCACCCGCTACTACCATCTAATGTAGAACAGATTACTAGATCAATGTGTGCTTCTGTGCTTGTTTGTCTGTCTTGTTGTGTCTCTGTTCTGTCTTCTGTAACCCCAGTCGGTCGAGGCAGATGACCGTTCATACTGAGCCCGGTTCTGCCGGAGGTTTTTCCTTCCCGTTAATGGGTGGTTTTTCTTCCCACTGTCGCTTCATGCTTGCTCAGTATGAGGGATTGCAGCAAAGCCATGTACAATGCAGACGACTCTCCCTGTGGCTCTACGGTTCCCCAGGAGTGACTGCTGCTTGTCGGGACTTTGATGCAATCAACTGGTTTCCTTATATAGGACATTTTTGACCAATCTGTATAATCTGACCCAATCTGTATAATATGATTGAACTTGACTTTGTAAAGTGCCTTGAGATGACATGTTTCATGATTTGGCGCTATATAAATAAAATTGAATTGAATTGAATTGAATTGAAATGTTCAAAAGAACTGTAGTTATTAATTGGCCTGGGACTAATTAATAAATCAGACTGAAAGATGGTTGCCACTCCTCCTCCTCTTCCCACAGATCTGGGAATGTGGAAATTTGAATAACTGGAGGGGGTTGACTCATTTATACTAACGTAGTCCTCTTGTAGCCAGGTTTCTGTGAGACAAAACAAATCAATCTGATTATCAGAAATCAATTCATTAACTAACAAGGTCTTTGGAGGGAGAGACCTTATATTTAATAGACCACATTTTATTATTTTATTTTTAGGTTCAAGGTGAACCATATTGATTTTTATTAGGTTTTTATGATTTGTTCCTTTTAGATCAGTTTTTGATCTGTTAAGTTTTGGCTGTGGGAAAGACACCGTCTCAATAGGATAATGGGTGGGTAACAGTACAGAAGCTGCAGAGAGGTGTGTTAAACTACGGCTCTGCTTCCTGGTCTGGACCCTGGGTTGTCAGCATTTAGGAGAACTAATAAATCCGGCCAGATTCCTAGAAAGAAGAGCTGCACCATCCAAAGTGGGATGGATGCCGTCTCTCCGGATCAGACCAGGTTTTCCCCAGAAAGTTCTCCAGTTATCAATGTAGCCCACGTCGTTTTCTGGACACCACCTAGACAACCAGCGGTTGAATGATGACATGCGGCTAAACATGTCATCACTGGTCAGATCAGGCAGGGGACCAGAGAAAATTACAGAGTCCGACATAGTTTTAGCAAACTCACAAACCGAAGCAACACCAACTTTGGTGACCTCTGATCGGCGTGACCGGGTGTCATTACCGCCAGCGTGAATAACAATTTTGCGGTATTTACGCTTATCTTTAGCCAGTAGTTTTAGGTAGGATTCTATGTCGCCTGTTCTGGCCCCTGGTAGGCATTTAACTATGGTCCCTGGTTTCTTTAGTGCCACATTTCTCATTATGGAGCTGCCAATAATTAAGGTCGGCTCCTCGGCGAGATTGTCGCTCAGAGGGGAAAATTTATTAGAAACGCAGATGGGTTGGTGGTGATCTGGGGTTTTAGATCCTTTTTTTTTTTTTTTTTTTTTTAGTGTTGGTAATGAAGGCTTAGGAAAAAGAAGGTAAAATGACATTAAATTTAAAACTTGCCATATATATATATATATATATATATATATATATATATATATATATATATATATATATATATATATATAAAATCTCAATTTAATAATGATGTCCCCCCAAATTGAAAATGCTGTTATTTTCCCTCCCTGCGTCTCTGGAGCTTCATTCCATCTTTTACCCAAAAAGTACCAAAATAAAACTTTAAGAATAGTATAAATGGAAAGTTTGTCATTTCAACTTGATTGTCTTAGCTTTTATTTTAATGTTCTGCAGCCATGTAAAAGAATAATAATTTGCACTGTCAGTTTATCGATGTGTTGTGAGGTCTGCCAGTCCAATAATCAATAATGGCGTCTTCTGTTCTGTGTGCGAGTGAAAGAGACGGACTCCGGCTGACTGACTGCAGACGCCTGGGGGGGGGGCTGTGTGTCAACCACCACTCCCCCCCCCTCCCCCCAGGAGGATGCTAGTTCTGTCCTGCTACGTCAACATGCCGCAGTAAAGCCAGCAAAGATGGAGGCGTTCCCTTATCTATTTATTGCTAAAAGCTTGTGAAATGTTTTACTTTGTTCAGCACCAAACTGTGCTCTTATTATGTCATAAGTGTTCCTTTGATTCTTCTTTCTTTGTTTTTTTTGTCTGTTTGATTGAAAGCTACGTAACGTTGTTGGAAACCATTTCAGCCACTATATGTTCTCCTGCGCTTTCATTATTCCCAGAACTTTTAAGATGATCCATTTTCTATCACTGTAAGTTTAACTTGTTTAATCACCTTCCTTTTCAAGGGAGCTATATTGTCTAATGCAGAACGCAATAAGGAAATCACATTGTTAGCAAAGGTATCGATTTGTGATTGGGAAGAAACAGCATTGCTGCCATCTACAGGGCATTTCTGCAATACTGATGATATTAAGAGGGGGACAGACTCTTTAAGTTTTGATAAAGCATTATCCAGTAAAGATCTACTATAATGGAACCCTCTTTTGGGGGTGGAGAACTCAGTTAGATTAAACTCAAATGTTATTAAAAAATGATCAGACAGGACAGGGTTGTGAGAGAATACTGTTAATTCTTCACAATCAATGCCATATGTCAGAACAAGGTCTAAAGTATGGAGCCGTCGGTTTATGCACATTTTGAGCAAAACCAATTGAATCTAGGATAGTTTTAAAGGCTACACTAAGGTTATCACATTCAGTGTCAACATGAATGTTAAAATCACCCACTATAATAACCTTATCAGTATTTAACACCAAATCAGATAAGAAATCTGACAACTGATCCAAAAACTGAGTGTAAGGGCCTGGTGGACGATACAAAACAACAAACAGAAGAGGTTTTATTGCTTTGCAGTTTGGATGAGGGAAACTGGGGGTTAAATGTTCAAAAGAACTGTAATTATTAGTTGGCCTAGGACTAATTAATAAATCAGACTGAAAGATAGTTGCCACTCCTCCTCCTCTTCCCACAGATCTGGGAATGTGGAAATTTGAATAACTGGAGGGAGTTGACTCATTTATACTAACGTAGTCCTCTTGTAGCCAGGTTTCTGTGAGACAAAACAAATCAATCTGATTATCAGAAATCAATTCATTAACTAACAAAGTCTTTGGAGGGAGAGGCCTTATATTTAATAGACCACATTTAACTATTTTCTTTTTTTGGTTCAAAGTGATCCATGTGGATTTGTATTAGATTTTTATGATTTGTTCCTTTTAGATCAGTTTTTCATCTGTTAAGTTTTGGCCGTGGGAAAGACACCGTCTCAATAGGGTAATGGGTGGGTAACAGTACAGAAGCTGCAGAGAGGTGTGTTAAACTACAGCTCTGCTTCCTGGTCTGGACCCTGGGTTGTCAGCATTTAGGAGAACTAATAAATCCGGCCATATTCCCAGAAAGAAGAGCTGCACCATCCAAAGTGGGATGAATGCCATCTCTCCTGATCAGACCAGGTTTTCCCCAGAAAGTTCGCCAGTTATCAATATAGCCCATGTCGTTTTCTGGACACCACCTAGTCAACCAGCGGTTGAATGACGACATGCGGCTAAACATGTCATCACTGGTCAGATCAGGCAGGGGACCAGAGTAAATTACAGAGTCCGACTTAGTTTTAGCAAACTCACACACCGAAGCAACACCAACTTTGGTGACCTCTGATCGGCGTGACCGGGTGTCATTACCGCCAGCGTGAATAACAATTTTGTGGTATTTACGCTTATCCTTACCAGTAGTTTTAGGTAGGATTCTATGTCGCCCGTTCTGGCCCCTGGTAGGCATTTAATTATGGTCCCTGTTTTTTTTAGTGCCACGTTTCTTATTATGGAGCTGCCAATAATTAAGGTCGGCTCCTCAGCGAGACTGTCGCTGAGAGGGGAAAATTTATTAGAAACACAGACTGGGATCTAGAGCTATGCTTGCTACGAACCGTCACCTAGCCAGCCTGGTTACCCGTCTGGTCGGGTGCTACTGCTTTAGGTTCGCTACGTGAAGTTACTCTATGCGGCTCCGCGCTAGCAAAGGAGCGGCTATCAGCTGGTTTTTCAACAGCACAGAGCCGGGTCTCCAATTCTGACACCATCGCCTCCAAAGTTACAAAAACACTACATTTATTACATGTACCATAATCACTAAAGGAGGCAGAGGAATAACTGAACATCTGACACAAAGAGCAGCAGATAGGAGACTTAGTAAGAGATGGAGAAGCCATTATGAAGCTAAGGCTTGGCTAAGGCTTGGCTAACGCTAGGCTAACGCTAGGCTAGCACCCTGTTATCACGCCAAAGAACAAACCGTGTGAAACACGAGGAGTTCCCAAACGTGATGAGCAGCCACAGAAGATGTTTTAAAAGCGCTTATGTTTGGAAACAGATGTTACAGCAAAGAGGTTTAAAGATAAAAAGCGAGAGAGCCTGGAGCAAAAATCCGTCGTTCACACAGCAACAACAGGAAGTGACACAATACGCCTTACCGCAAACAGGAAGTCAGCCAATTCAGCTCCCTTCTCAAAAATGTACAGTTATGATTGGTATCTATCCTATGGTATTTATACGTATCTATTTCCTTTTACCGCAGAATGAAAGCATATTCTTTAAATCTTACCCTTCCTCCGGTTCATAGCACCTGCAATTTTTCTCCGAGTTGTGAAGACGGCGTACTGCTTCCTGTAAATGACAAAAAAATACACTTTAATAAAGCTTGTTCTTTTGCAAGGCTACTAGGCTACTCTTAGCTTCGGTTTTAGGCTAGGCTACTTTTAGCTTAGCTAGCAGTCATTGAACATATTCTTACCGCATGCTTGGGATTGTGTGCCCGTCTTCTCTTCTTGGAGTTAGTCTCTCCCGCACAGTTGTTCGACTGCAGAGCCGCCAACTTGTCCTCCATGGACAGCAATCTGGAGTTTACCGAATTCTGCAGTTGAGTGAACCGCTCATTCATATCGGCAATATGTTGATTAAGCTGACGAGACAGTCCACTGATAGCAATCAGCAGTTTTTTCTCGTCAGTCTGCGGACTGGCTTAAAGTTGTGGATCGCGTCTTCTTCTTCTTCTTTAAATTTAATGGCAGTTGGCATACCAACTTGGTGCATTACCGCCACCAACTGTTTGGGATGTGGAGCTTCAATGCGGAATTAGACGCCTGTATTATTCGAGAAAAAAAAAAGGACTGGGGGTGTAATCTTAAATTCTATTAAAAAGACCTGTTTCCTTTAAATACCGCATGAGAGCTGGCCATGCTGATGGTTTAACTGAAGAAAAAGAAAGTAAACCCTCTACTGTTAAATGTGTGTACCCGAAACCTTTGACGTCTTCTAGTAGTGTGGTTCTCTCTGTGTTGTATGCTGTGGATCGCATCCAAGAGGAGTTGAAGGCGAGTTGAACGCGAGATGTGGGGTAAACTCCCCCTGCAACCCTGATTTGCATTTGTATAGCTCACAGCATTTTCATTTACATGTTAAAGCCTCCCCTACAATTAGGAGGAGGGGGGGTCATGGGGAGACAACTGCCAAGCAAGGCCCACATCAATTTCTGACAATTCATGGCAGTTTTCGGTGTTGAGTGCAAATTACCGTGAACAGCCGTTAACCTGAACTTCCACGACAATCTACAGTGCCACATAGTGACGAAAATCACACTTTTCATGCAGTGTACAGACAGAAGACAAAGATAGGTGGCTGGGGCCCGTTCTTCGTACGTTGCTTAAAACATCCAAGATCAAATGACACAAGATGATTTCATCCAGCTAATCTTGATCCGGCTAATGGGGTTCTTAGAACACACCTGTTGTTTATGATTAGTATGGCTGGATTGCGTTATCTGAGAAAACTGCGCGTTCATGCGTTTCTTTAAAAGGGGAAATGTATCGATCGTGATTCGCGAGCAGGCTTAAGTTTGCGCACATGTTGCTGTGACAGCAAGTCCAGGATGAGTTTCGAAGAACCAAACAATCCAAGATCATGCCAAATCGTCAACAATCAAATCCAGCTAACTGAGTTAGCGACGTACGAAGATCGGGCCCCTGGACATTTTTGATTCAAAACACAGACATATGGTTGAAAAACTTCTCCTAAATGTTTAGTCAGAAGGCGCAGACAGTATGTTTATGTATTTTATTCTGTAAGGTTTGTTTTGTTGTAAATGCCTTTAAGCTAACATCTGTGTTTATAATGTTCATTCATTATAGTTTTTCATGGTGCAAAATAGAAAATTTGCTGTGTGACTAAGAAAATAAAAGCTGGTCAAACATCAATTGGAGCGTGGCTTTAATCTGAACCAGACGAAAAACCTTTGGGAGCAGTTACACAATGCAATTTGGCACTAGCCATTTGGTAAACGACTATACCAAGTTCAGCCAAAATTATATTAGATTCAATGAGGTCTTTAAAATTGGTATCTTTGGTATTTCACCTTGAATCGATTTGAAAAAGGAGATACAATCTTGGTCAGAGTGATGGAACATATAAAGAGTTTTGTAAAAGTCAATGACATGGTTTCTTATGACATTTTGATCTTCAATTAGAGTATTATTAATTAGCAACTTTTTGATTTTTATTTTTTTTTACTAAATGTTTTTTCTAAATAAAAAATATATTGTATTTTCCCCCCATCCTCAATCCATTTAGGCTTTGAATGGATAAAGGCACCTTTTTCTCTTTCCAAATAAAGTTCTTATTTGGATTAGAGCTGGTTTTACTAAATAGCCTTTTCCTCAATTAACTGAGCTGGGCTACTGTGGATGGAATTCTAAACAATAATAACTGACTTCCCAGAGTTGTTGAATAAGGAGACGGTGGTAATGAAGTTCGAGCACTTTTATTGAGAAACAGAGCAGAGATCACATATATGGAAAGTAATCGCACAACGCGGTCCCGCTGCAGTCTGCGTCTGCCCTGTCTCTGCCTCTCCTCACTTTCCGCTCTCCCTTATACTTCATAGTGGCCTTGGCATGAGACAAAACAAAGACAGTCTATCCTAGACAATCCCGCACAGTAGCTACGCAGCATTTGGCCTTGCACTCAGCAGGCCTGTGCTCACATGTCCGAGTGGCGTGAGGCCATAGTGACTTCAGAAAAACATTCTCAAAACAGCTGCACAAAGAGTTTATTTTGGAAATGATTTCTGCCTGACGTCTCCTTTGTATTTGCCCTTAGTTTTCCTTCAATAGCGATTTTTTTTCCAACATTAAATTTTAACCATTCCTATTCACTAGTAGGAGTTAAGTTATCCATAGTTTTTATTTCCGTGATAAATGATCCAGTTATTTTGGAAGTATGTATTTTTAAAAAAGTCTCTATTACATTTCAAATGTGATAATCCTGGTTCTAGAAACCTGTTATCAGGGGAGACTAAAACTGCTATAGCAAGATGATCAGTAAGAGGAGAGGGAAGAATACTGCAGCTGGAAGCTAAGGAGAGTAAATTACTGGTTATCAACCAATAATTCAATCTTGAGCATTGGGAACATGCTAAGTTACTACAGGTATAATGAATTTTATCTGGATTGATAAGCACTTTTATGGGCAAACACTTTACCATCAAAACGGTTAAGAAAAATAGCCACAACAGTTTGCTTTTGGTTGCCCCTCATAAAAAAAAGACTGCCTTGCGCTTTATGCCATTTCTTAAACTACAAAAGTTTAAAGATAGAAAAAGAGAGAACCATGATATGTAGCTTGAATTCACTTATCTTTAGCAGGGCTATAACATGACTTTCACCTTTTTAAAATTTTTTAATTGTTTGCGGTTAGACTTCCAAATTGAAAAATAAAAAAATTACTTAACTCACTCACTTTGAAATAAACTTGTGCAGCTTCAGTGCAATTTTACCTCTGTGTTTAGATGGGTTAAAGAGAAGTGTCGACGCCCATCAATGATTGCATAGGCATCCTTAAGGAAAGCCTTAAGCCCCCTTCCCCTCGCCTCTTCTATATTTGGCCAGAGACGCTGACGGACTTCACAACGTTCCTTCCAGAAATCCTCTCTTACGGGAATATTTGTTTCTTTACAGATCTTGCCATCTTAGGACATCTTCCACACGTGCCCTCCAACAGTTCTCATGGCAAACTGTATGATAATTTGCCTGGGTTTGTTGTCACCTTTCTTCTTCTGGCCAAGCCGATGTACTGTATCTACAGTATTATGAAGTTGCTACTCACTGGATGGAATCACTTTGGCCAGGATTTTGATTGTTTCCTCCCTTGTGTTCTCTCCTTCCCTCTCTGGAACTCCATTTAGCCGCAAAGACCACCTCTGTTTGTATCTTGTGTGCTTCAGACACATCTCAAGAAGGGCCGTATTTTCACTTTTAAGTGCAGCCATTGTAATGAACCGGAAGCTGGACCCAAGATTCACCACAACAGGTCAGTGACGTTCTTACAGAGTTTATTTAAAAACAGGAGACGCAGGCGTCGGCTCTCAGGGTTTGCGGCTCACTCTCGTTGGGGAACCTCCTGGAGGTAGAGGCAATGGTTAAGACCCAGCACAACAGGTGAATGATGAAAACCTTGCTGAGTAACTAACCTTGTAATAAGGAGAGCCGGGCAATTCGAAAACGCTTCTCTGAGAGCTGGATCCGTCCGCATTTGAGCAAGGCTGGAGCCGTTGAGCGGCTGGAAGGCAGTCAGTCCGAATGGGGCTTTCCGAGAAGGGTGTTGTCCAAGTGCTATCAAGGTCCGGCAACGGGGAATCCAGCAATCCAAACGAAGCACAGGGAGAGGAGAATCCGAGCGGGGGGGGGGGGGGGTGGGGATGTCCAGGTCCAAATCCAAATCCGGTACACAAGAACAGGCTTAGTCGAATAATGCTGGAAGGTTCTTATTGTGAAGCTCGAGACAATATGGCACTGGAGGCTGAAACTGACTGGGCCTTTATGCAGCTGGAAACAGGTGGAGCCAGTAAAGGTTAATTGCAGAGGGGTGAAGAATGAGTAGCTGCTGATAAAGAGACTGGTCAGCTCCAGTGCCAGGATCATTACAGCCATCTGTGGTTTGAGCCAGTTGGACTCTTCTGCAACACTTTTCACAGCTTCAGTATTAGCGTCCACATACTTCTTCACTTACCTCACAGCATCAGTGTTCTCTTGGAGAAGGAATTCGTATCCCTTAAGGAGCAGAGGGGTGAAGAATGAATAGCTGCTGATAGAGAGACTGGTCAGCTCCAGTGCCAGGATCATTACAGAGCCCCCCCTCAAGGGCGGATTCCAGACGCCCTAGGCTGGTCTGGGTGGGCCATGTGGAAGTCCCTAATAAGGGACTTGTCCAAGATGTGACATGAAGGGACCCACTGGCGTTCTTCTGGCCCATAACCCTCCCAATCAATCAAGTATTGGGTTCCTCTGCCCCATTTACGGGATTTCAGAATGCGTTTTACGGTGTAGGCAGGGGAACCGTCGATGAAAGGGGTGGGCGGGGGGGACGAAGAAGAAGGAACAAGACTAGAGGTCTCCAATGGTTTGACTTTGGAGATGTGGAATGTGGGGTGGACCTTCATATACGGAGGTAGACGGAGACGGACCGCCACCGGGTTCACCACTTTAGAGATGGAGAACGGTCCAATAAACCGAGGTGCCAGCTTTCTGTTCTTGCCTTTAAGGGGAAGGTCCCTTGTGGAGAGCCAAACTCTGTCTCCCACCTGGTACTGAGGGGCTGGGACCCACCGGCGGTTGGCATTGCGAACCTGATTCTGGGAGGAAGCGAGAATGGCTCTCCTAGCCCTTCTCCAGGCACGCTGGCACCTCAAGGCAGACAGGTGGGCAGAAGGAACCCGGGACTCCACCTCCTCAATGGAGAACACCAGTGGCTGGAAACCGTAAACTACATAGAATGGGGAGAGGCCGGTGGAGCTTGACGGCGTGGTATTGATCGCATGTTCCACCCAGGGCAGGTTCTGGGCCCACTTAGTTGGGTCAGACTGGCAAAAGAGGTGGAGCTTGGTCTCAACCTCCTGGTTCAGCCTCTCCATCTGGCCATTGGTCTGCGGATGGAACCCAGAGGAGAGGCTGACTGAGATGCCCAACATGCCGCAGAACTCTCGCCAATACTGGGCCACAAATTGAGGACCACGGTCAGAAACAATGTCGGCCGGCAGGCCATGCAAACGGAAAACCTCTCGGGCTAGAATCCCCCCATGTCCTTGGCTGAGGGCAGCTTATGTAAACGCACCAGATGGACCATTTTAGAGAATCGGTCAACAAGGGTGAGGATGACTGTGTTTCCATCTGAAGTAGGAAGTCCTTTGAAGTCCATGGAGAGACTAGCCCACGGCCGGGAGGGAACAGGCAGGGGGCGGAGGAGACCGGACGGGGGTTGACAAGAGACCTTACCCTGGTTACAAAGAGGAAAAGCATTACCCAACTCTCTGACATCCTGAGCCAGTGACGGCCACCAGAACTGGGAACGGATACGGCGACAAGACTTAGTGATACCCGGGTGACAGAAGAGGCGGGAGCTGTGAAAGACCTCTAGAACCTTCCTTCTTAAAGGGAGCGAAACGAAGAGCCTGTTCTTAGGGCAAGCCTCAAGGACCTGTGCTCCCTCTAAGGAATGTCTGACCTCCCTCTCGAGGTTGAGACTGGTGATCGCACACTTCACTGAATCTGGAAGGATAAAGTCCTGAACCTGGTCCTTTATGTCCTCTCCTGCCTCGTAGACTCTGGATAGGGCGTCTGGTTTAACATTCTTGGAGCCTGGTCTGTAAGAGAGGGCAAAATTAAAACGGTCAAAAAAAAGAGCCCACCTTGCCTGCCTAGGGTTGAGCCTTTTGGCTGTCTTGAGGTACTCCAGGTTCCGGTGATCCATCCAAACCAGGAAAGGAAGCTTGGACCCCTCTAACCAATGTCTCCACTCCTCCAAAGCTAACTTGACAGCCAGTAGCTCTTGGTTTCCCACATCGTAGTTGCACTCTGAACTGGACAACTTTCTGGAGAAAAAAGCGCAAGGATGGATCCGTCCATCCTTGGCCTTTTGGCTGAGAACGGCCCGACACCAGTGCTGGAAGCATCAACCTCGACAATAAATTGTATCTCTGGGTTGGGGGAGATGAGAACAGGAGCAGAAGTGAACAGTTCTTTAAGACGTCTGAAAGCTTTAGCGGCCTGTTCGTTCCAGGCAAAACGAACCTTGCTAGAAGTTAATGAGTGAAGAGGAGCCGCAACCTGGCTAAAATTGCGGATGAACCGCCGGTAAAAATTAGCAAAGCCCAGAAACCTCTGAAGCTGCTTTCTATCAGATGGAGTGGGCCAATCGGTGACTGCTTGAACCTTGGCTGGGTCCATCGATATTTGACCTGGTGATAACATGAAACTGAGAAATGAAGTGGAGGAGACGTGAAACTGACACTTCTCGGCTTTGACATAAAGTTGATTTTGCAGGAGTCGGAACAGGACGGCACGGACATGCTCTCTGTGAGTGGCGAGGTCCTCAGAGTATATGAGAATGTCATCCAAATAGACAAACACAAAGCGCCCAATCATATCTCTAAGGACCTCATTCACCAGATTCTGAAAAACCGCTGAAGCATTGGTAAATCCAAGCGGCATGACCAGGTACTCATAGTGGCCCGTCGGAGTGTTAAAGGCGGTCTTCCACTCATCGCCCTCCTTAATCCGAACTAAATGGTAGGCGTTGCGGAGGTCAAGTTTAGAAAACACCTTAGCACCCTGGATCTGATCAAAGGCCGAGTTCATGAGGGGAAAAGGGTAACGGTTTTTAACAGAAACATTATTAAGCCCCCTGTAGTCAATACATGGGCGGAGAGAACCGTCCTTCTTTCCCACAAAGAAAAAACCTGCGCCAGCAGGAGATGAGGAGGGGCGAATAATACCTGCCCTGAGTGATTCAGAAATGTAATCACGCATGGCCTGAGACTCAGGAGCAGAGAGAGAATAGAGACGACCCCTGGGAGGGGTAGCCCCAGGTAGCAAATCGATCGAACAATCATACGGACGATGGGGAGGAAGTCTGGTGGCTCTCGCCTTGTTAAAGACCTCCTTAAGGTCGTGGTACTGCGGGGGAACTCTGGACAGATCAGGGTAATAGTCCTTAGCCTTACCCTCCGAGGACTTGACAGGTTGGGCGGAGAGCAGACAGGAGGCAGAACAGGATGGAGCCCACTCCATAACTTCCAGCCGCCGCCAATCAACATGGGGATTATGTCTGCGGAGCCAGGTGGCACCCAACACAATGGGAACCTGTGGGGAGTCGATGACCATAAAGGTTAATCTCTCTCTGTGGTTTCCTCCCATGAGCAGTTCCAATGGCTCCGTGATGAGGCGGGACTGGTTTAGTCTGTGGCCATCCAGGGCGACGATGCTATGAGGAGCCGGTCCAGGATGGAGCTTGATGCTCAGCTTCCTGGCGAATGCCTTGTCCATGAACTCTGTATCGGCCCCAGTGTCAACCAAAACAGAGGCCGTTAATGAAGCAGGTAAAAGCAGGTCCGGGGGGACGGAGAGTTTAGGACGGCTCAGCAGCGAACTCCCCCCTCCTAACGAGCCTAGTCTTTTACTGGGGCAGGACCTGACTCGGTGCCCGCCCTCTCCGCAGTAGAGACAGAGGTTGAGTTGATGTTTGCGTTGGCGCTCATCTGTGGTTAAACTTGCCCTACCCAGCTGCATAGGTTCGGGATCAGGAGAACACTGGGGGGGGGGGGGGGGGCGATAACGAGGCAGGAGCAGAAGAGGGCGCTCTGGGCTGGAGAGGAGAAACTGAGTGATGCTCCCTTCGTCTTTCGGTCAGGCGGAGGTCGATTCTGGTGGTTAACTCCTCTAACTGCTTTAGAGAATTTGGGTAATCCCGGGTAGCAAGCTCATCCTTAATCCCCTCATTTAACCCAAAAATAAAAACATCCATAAGAGCATGTTCGTTCCACAAACTCTCAGCAGCCAACAGATGAAAATCAATAATATAATCGGAAACAGATCTTTCTCCCTGCCTTAGGGACAAAAGGCACCTAGAAGACTCACGGCAGGGTAATAATGGGCTAAAAACTCGAATCAGCTCATGGGAGAAGCCATGATATGAGTGGCAGATGGAGGAGTCATTTTGCCACTCGGAGGCTCCCCAAAGTCTAGCCCGACCGGCCAACAGGGAGAAAACATAAGCGACCCTGGCTCGATCAGATAAAATGAGGAAGGCTGCAGCTCAAAGTGAATCTCACATTGAGTGAGGAAGGCACGACACTGATTAGGATCGCCTCTAAACAGCTCGGGCGATGTGAGACGCGGCTCAGGGAGAGCGGGCGTCACTGCGTGTGACGTAATGACGGGAGACTGTGTTTGCGGAAATACGGGAGTCTGAGCAGCCTGGCCGCGGAGATGGGTTAAGATCTCGGCTAAACCAGTCTCTAACTGAGAGACTGTCGGATGAGGAATCCATTTTATGGCCAGATTGTTCTGTAATGAACCGGAAGCTGGACCCAAGATTCACCACAACAGGTCAGTGACGTTCTTACAGAGTTTATTTAAAAACAGGAGACGCAGGCGTTGGCTCTCAGGATTTGCGGCTCACTCTCGTTGGGGAACCTCCTGGAGGTAGAGGCAATGGTTAAGACCCAGCACAACAGGTGAATGATGAAAACCTTGCTGAGTAACTAACCTTGTAATAAGGAGAGCCGGGCAATTCGAAAACGCTTCTCTGAGAGCTGGATCCGTCCGCATTTGAGCAAGGCTGGAGCCGTTGAGCGGCTGGAAGGCAGTCAGTCCGAATGGGGCTTTCTGAGAAGGGTGTTGTCCAAGTGCTATCCAGGTCCGGCAACGGGGAATCCAGCAATCCAAACGAAGCACAGGGAGAGGAGAATCCGAGCGGGGGGGGGGGTCCAGGTCCAAATCCAAATCCGATACACAAGAAGGCAGTGCAAGGGTAGGGATTCCAGGAGACGGGGGACCAGGCAGACAGACACAGGCTGGGAACAGGCAGGCTCAAATAACAGGTAACAGGTCGGAGTCAGATAACAAACAGGCTTAGTCGAATAATGCTGGAAGGTTCTTACTGTGAAGCTCGAGACAATCTGGCACTGGAGGCTGAAACTGACTGGGCCTTTATGCAGCTGGAAACAGGTGGAGCCAGTAAAGGTTAATTGCAGAGGGGTGAAGAATGAGTAGCTGCTGATAAAGAGACTGGTCAGCTCCAGTGCCAGGATCATTACAGCCATCTGTGGTTTGAGCCAGTTGGACTCTTCTGCAACACTTTTCACAGCTTCAGTATTAGCATCCACATACTTCTTCACTTACCTCACAGCATCAGTGTTCTCTTGGAGAAGGAATTCGTATCCCTTAAGGAGCTCACTTTAAGGATTTGAATAACATTAAAGAGTACTGTGTTTCACACTTAATCTTTCGACTGATTCATTTAAAAAAAATCATCTGGTCTTGTGCTGTGTATTCCTTTTGCTCCATCCATTCAATGTCTTCATCATCACATGCCTGCTGTAAAACCGCTAGGTGGTAGTTGTGGTCTTTGCTAATATTAGCCATTTAGCCATCTTGCTGAAAAATGTTCCAGTACTGGCAAAGAAAACACAAAAGCATGGGTTCCTTTTAACGTCTAATAGTATCATGTCACTTCTGCTGATATTTGATTTGAACGAGGTCTAAACACATGAGGTTTTGTTTTTGGGTTAGATATTAGAGCCCGTAAAAGTTAAACTGTTCATTCCAACATCTTCCCAGAACCTGCTCCCACGGGGAATGAGCCGATGGGAGCTGCTGTGGGTCCAGCCCCAGGTTAATACCACGTCTTAAAATGCAGCTGGCCACGTCCCTCCACACTAAGTCAGGGGACCCTGCCAGGTATTTCTGAACAAAGCGTAATCTAAAAGTCGCTGTTCTCCCGGCCAGGGGGACAAGGCCCTGGCCCCCCTCTTCTCTGGGTAAAAACAACACAGACTGTGGCACCCATTGATAACTGTTCCAAAAAAAGTTGACCATTTTTGCTTGTATGTTGGCCAACAAACCAGACGGTGGATCTATGCAGGAAAGTTTGTGCCACAGCTGTGATGCAACAAGGTTATTTAAAACCAAAACCCTTCCCCTATACGACATGTGGGAGTGTAGCCATCTCCACTTTTCCAGTTTACATTCTATTTTCTGTTCCATTTTTTCCCAGTTGTTTTCCTCAATGTTTTCATTGCCTAAAAACAGACCGAGATATTTAAAACCATCTTTTTTCCATAAAAGTCCTTGAAGGAGAACCAGGAGCCCTTCATTCCATTCGCCCACTGCCAGGGCTTCGCTTTTCCCCCAGTTCACCCTCGAAAAAGATAAAACAGAGAACTTATTTGTTATCTCGGTCAGTACGTCGACATCTTGCTGGTTTCTAGTAAAAACAACAACGTCATCAGCATAGGCAGATAAAACCACTCCACTATTAAAACCAGGTAAAACCAAACCATGAACACTAGAACGTATCTTTTGAAGCAGGGGTTCCAGGGAGAGCGCGTAGAGCATCCCGGACAGAGCGCAGCCTTGGCAAACGCCTCTACGCACCCTAAAAGGAGCACACAGACCACCGTTGATCTTTAGCATATGCCACTGTACATCACCTGGATCTTGGCGATCAGACCAGCGCCGAATCCAAACCTCTCCATAGTTTTCCACAGGAAGCCGTGTTCGACGCGATCAAACGCCTTTTCTTGATCTAATGCGATCAAGCCCGTTCTTAGACCCAATGAACCGGATACCTCCAAAACATCCCGAATTAGGTAGATGTTATCTACCATGGACCTGCCGGGGACGCAGTAGGTCTGGTCCCGGTGGATGACCTGCTCCATAGCTTCTCTTAGCCAAGTAGCCAAGGCTTTGGAGAGGATCTTGTAGTCTGTGCAGAGGAGAGACACAAGGCGCCAGTTCTTAATGTCCTGCAGATTCCCTTTCTTGGGCAGGAGGGTAATGACTGCCCTGCGGCACGAAAGCGTGAGTGAACCAGCGGCCAAACTTTCATTATAGACCTCCTACGGTAGGCTTTACAGTAGGCTTTGTAAAACTCTAACGTAAGACCATCGATGCCTGGGGCCTTCTGGCCCTGCATATTCAGGAGGGCTGTGTGGAGCTCTTGTACCCCCAGGGGACACTCCAGGTGTATCTTAGTCTCCTCAGAGACCTGGGGCAGCCCACCACAGAACTCCCCAAACAGCTCCTTGTTCTCCATATACTCGCTCTCAAACAGAGAGGAGTAAAACTCTACAGCCCTCCTCCTAATCTGGCCTGGTTCACTCACCTGCTGCCCTGTGTCAGATAGTAGGGAATGGATCACCTTTCTCTGCCTGCATTTCCTCTCCTAGCTGAAGAAGAAGCTAGAGGGAGCATCCATCTCTGTAATGTTCTGAACCCGAGAAACCTGACCAACACGCCTTGGACTTTAGACTCCTGCAGGTTGGCTAAAACTAGCCTTTTGGATTTGAGAGCTTCAATATGCTCTTGATTTCCTGTGGACTCACTTAAATGTTTTAGTTCCACTATGTTCATCTCCAGATTTCTGATAGATCTAGTGACGTCACAAGTGACATTAAGAGTGTGCTGCTGACAAAGTTGTTTTATTTGAACTTTTCCATGGTCCCACCACTGCCTTAAGCAAGTAAAATCACCCTTTCTCTGTCTAAAAACAGTCCAAAAATAAAAGCTTCTTTAAAACTACGATAATTTTTTTTTTTTTTTTTTTTTTTTTTTTTTTTTTTTTTTTGCCCAGTGTCCTGTCTAGCAATATGGCAATAGGAATTGTTATCTCAATGCCAGATAGAGCTCGACAGATTTTGCTTTTACAAGTGGAGCAAACAGCTTTCGCCATAGTGCTCCACTTGATTTATGCTTGTAAATAGCTTTATTTTGATTCCTGCAAGGAGAATTTCAAATTATATGGACATGACAATGGGAGAGTAAAGGAAGAACAAAAAGTGAAAGAAAAGAAAAAAAAGAGTAGAGGTGAAAGAAAGAGGAGATAAAAGGAAGAGAATGATAAAACGTCCTCTGTCTGCTCCATCACCTGGAAAGAGACACAAAAAGAACAGCACAACCAACAGACATAAAGCAACAGATACACTCGAATAACACCTAGATGCCATTGCTAAATCATATATATTATTATGTAAGCTGACATGTGTAATGTGATATTTGAAAAAAGAAAGTGAAAAAACATAAATAAATAAATAAATAAATTATAAGATTACTGTATATAAGTGAACACTTAATACCTGGGACCCAGCACCTGTGGGAGATGTGAAAGTGCACTAGTTTAGGTGAAGATTATCCAGAAATAGCTTGATAGTGATTGTGGAGAACCGAAGACCCACCTTCCCCGAGCACAGAGGCAGGCGTCAGGAGACCCGTAACCCCGGACTCCCAGAGGGGTCCCTAACGCAGGTTGCCCAGTAGGGGCCGACACAGGATATCTGCAACCCCCCCCCCCCCAAGGAAGGAGCAGAGATGACCCCGAGGAAATCCCCCAGCCACCGCAATGCCGACGCCCTCAAGAGCCGCGGAGACGAGCCCGTGGGCTCCGCCGGCAGCTAGCCCCGCTGAAGTGGTCCCGGCCATGGGCCCTGAGGGCCAGAGGCCCCAGGGGCGCCCCGCCCCCGCGACGAGGGCCCCGGCCGTCCCCCGGGGGGCCAGGCCCCGCGAAGAGGCCGCCGGGAGTGGGCCGGCGCACGCCCGGGAACCCGCCCCAAACCCGAAGCCAACCAATGCGCCAGGGGGCCAAGGCACCCGCCAACGAAGTGGAGGAGGGCAGGACGTGGGGGGATGGGCTCCGCACCTATCGGAGACTTGAGATGTTCTTGGGAGAGGGAGCGGACCACACCCATACCTGGAAAAAAAAAAAAACTCATTCACCCCATCCCTCCCTTGTGCCCCACTCACCACACACAGAGAAAAAAAAAAAAGACGCTGTACACACATTCCCACATAACACTCACATCCAACACTGACAAAAGGGGGGGGGGGTCACCCCAAATCGACTATACGACTGCTTGTGCCCGACCCCCGGCCCCAGACCAGACGCCCCCCGGACCGGGCCCCCCCAAGAGGGCGGGCCAACACGACCCGCACGAGCCACCCGGCCAGAGTTCCCCCTCCCCCTAAATACCTAATAAACCCCCTCCCTCCCCCCACCTTACCCTTGCCATCCCTGCCCCCCGCCCCCTGGGGGGAGCAGAGGCATCAGCCCCAGACCTGGCAAGCCGCTGACTGCACACCGCAGCCCCCCCGCCAAGACCCCGGACACAGTGGCCCGCACCTCCTCCAGGCCCCAGACTCCTTGCCGCCATCGGAGAACGGGGGTGTGCAGAAGACCCCGACCCTCCCTACGCCTGCTCAAATGTTGTGTTGTTGCATGTTGTTCTCAAGTGCGTTTAAAAACTGGGAGCGCCGAAGGGGATGCACGGCACAGCCCACCCCCCTTCCGGAAGGTAGCTGTTGCCAGCGCACCCCCTCCGTGTGACTGCCCAGAACCCTCAATGTCTAAGTGGGAGAGGAGGTGAAGGGAGCCGTCCGAGGTGAGGCCCACACAACATAAGCCCCCCCCCCAGACGTCTTCCCCCCACCCCCCCCTACCATGGCCTATATGAGTGTGCGATGTGAAAAATGTTTGAAGTGAAAGTGTCTAAGATGCATGATAAAATTGGGGAGAGGGGCGTCACCAGAAAGTGGCAACCTCCAGTAACGCCCCCTCCCTCATGACCTACATGTGTGGCGGCGTGATGGAGTAGGCAGAGGGAGGAGTCCGGGGATGGGGAGCAAATGACTGGGAAGCCAACCCAGGGAGCCAGCTCCCCTACTGACTCCAATAGGCACCCCCGCTCCCCGAAAGCCCCACCCAGAGAAGGGGGCCTCGCCAGCGGCACCACCGTAGCCCGGGGGCCAGGGAGAGGCCGCAGGGCCCGCCAGCCAACCACCCACCAGGACCAACACCTCAGCCCCCCCCCAGCCCACCCACCAAGCCTACTTAAACTAAATAAATAAATAATAATAATAATAATAATAAGAGGGGGGGACCCTGGCCAGCCGGCCCGCACGAGCCATCCCAAACCCCACCCCCCAGGTGAAACCCGCACCGGAAGACGACACGGACCAGGACCGGGACAGGGGACCGGACACAAGCCCACCAGAACGTCAACCCCCCCCAACCCCCCCCCCACCCGTGGATTTAATCCCTCCCCAACACTAACGTTCAAACAACTCACCATACATTCGACAGTAGACATCCAGGCTGGGTAGATCCCTACTCCCCCTCCTTTCCCCCTCCCCCCACTGGCAGAGTGCCTATCCAATGAAGGAGAAGAGCATCTGCCCAGAGGTGTTAATGACCATGCCCCCCTACCAGCCCAACGGGCCCCGAGGCCCCCCAGCGCACCAGAGGCCCCGTGCAGGGGCGGACACCCGGGCGCGCGCCGGCCCACACCAAAAGCGGCACACCCCCCGGAACCGGAACCCCCGAGGCCCCGCCGGGGCCCGCGCCCGAGGGCGGCGCGCCCCAGGGACCCCAGACCCCCAGACCCACCCCGGCCCCACCCAGCGGCAGCACAGCTACCAGGTCAGTAACCCACGTCCGTCAACACGCAGCTCCCAAAGAGCGCCGCAAGCGGCTGCTGTAGGCCACCCGTAGGCCTCCCAAACTCCTCCCAGATGGGGGCAACAGACCCCGGAGCCGGATCCACCAGGCGCCCTACTCCAAGTGCCCCCAGGGCCCCAGGAACCCCTCCATCCAGCCACTGCGCCCTGCAGGAAGCAACCCACCGCCCCCTATTCCACTAAGTGATGGTGTTGATCAGAGGAGCCCAAAGAGACCAATCAGATGTGGAAGCAGATGCTGTCTCTAGATTAATATGATCCAACAAAAGATCTCTATACTGATTGATACTGAGATTTTGTTTACTTTTCCAATTCATGAGGATAGTTTTCTTTGCGATGCATAAAGCAGTAAAAACCATGTAAACTATTTCTTTTTTCAGAGGACTTTCCTCAAAATTACCGAGCAGGCAAACTGATAGGGATGGTGTAATTTTACAGCTCAAGCACCCTGATAAGTCCTTACATATCTGTGTCCAGAACCTCTGGACTGGTGTGCATAACCATAACGCATGAAAATAATTATCAGGATGATTGCCTATGCAGTGTGGGCAGATATTAGATTGTGCCAGACCCATCTTGAATAATCTTTGTCCTGTGTAGTGTACTCTGTGAAGGATTTTGTA
Organism: Fundulus heteroclitus; assembly: GCF_011125445.2. Lineage (NCBI taxonomy): Eukaryota > Metazoa > Chordata > Actinopteri > Cyprinodontiformes > Fundulidae > Fundulus > Fundulus heteroclitus. Next base: position 107,355 of record NW_023397241.1, on the reverse strand, counting down.
TTGTATTAGTTGTAAGTTGGTGTTTCTAGTCAATTTGAAAGTTCTTAGACATGTCTGAGCCCAGAAATTTTGTTCAAAGGTGCCTGATAAATCTTTTTCCCACTTCATTATAGGAAGAGATATCGAATCATCTATTTTAGTCAGTGTCCTGTATGATTTAGACAGTAGTTTGGGGGGAGGTTAAATCTAAGAACTCTATTATATTAGTTGGGACTTGTAAACCACCATCTACGATCATATATTAAAGCCAGATTAAAATGCCAGTAGGCAATTTTAGGTAAAATGTTTGTAATAAAAACATTCCCTAAAAGCAAAGAGTGGTCTGTAAAAGCTACTGGTAAAGTCTAATGTTTTAAACACGTTAAAATGGTGTTTAAAACAATAAAAACGATCAATACGAGCTAAAGAGATGCAGTCTTCTTTAACGTGGGACCATGTCTGGAGCCTGTGTGCATCCTCCTGCATACATCCACCAGGCCGTGGGACGAGACCAGCTGCCGCAGGGCTTGTTGGGAGGCTGGGTGAGGCTCTTTATGATTTCTATCTAACAATTAGTTTCCTGTACAATTAAAATCCCCACCTAAAAAAAACCCCATAATTGTCAGACCTGCAATCTCCCATCCTCTTCCCAATTTTATCTAAAAAACGCTTCCTCTCTGCACCAAAATTAGGAGCATAAATATTGATAAAAACCACGTTAAAATGGTCAAACTTAGCTTTTACTAAAAGACACCTTCCCTGGACGATACTTTCTACATTAAAAGAGTTCGGGGTGAAAGCCGAGGAAAAGAGGAGGCCCACCCCAGAACTCTGGGAGGTGCCGTGGCTAAAAAAAGCTTCTCCCTTCCATTCCTTGACCCAGTCTGCTTCATTGTTAAGATCACTGTGCGTCTCTTGTAAAAATAAAACACTGATTCTTGTCTGTTTTACTGTTTCGTAAATCATGGTGCGTTTTGCAGCCTCCCTAGCTCCATTAACATTCAAAGAAGCTATTTTAAAATGATCCATGCTGGGTAAAAGGCTAAAAACAACACCACAATAAAATACGCACAATACAAATAATAAGAAGCTAGTGCACATCATTATATTCAAAATTGTTTTCTCACTTTTCCCATAATTTTCTTTAGTCTAAAAACCTCCTGATCAGAAAACCCAGACTCTTCTTTTCTTCTGATATAATATCTCGTAGATAAAATTAAATATTTTTAAATTGGAAGAATATTTTTCTACTTTTATCCCTCATAATCCTTTTGTTTCCTGGAGAAAATTATTAAAAGATTCAACAGGATAACGTGCCTCTGCACTGCTACCCTAGGACAGAGACACCTCACTGCTGTCAGACAGCTCACCCTCACTGTCACTGCTGTCTGACACCTCTTTTCTCTCTGTGGTTAGCTTGCTGACCTGCTTACTGGTCTGGACAACAGCTACTACATTTTTTCTCTCACTACGTCTTTTTAAATGCATAGGAGCCTCCTGCTCCATCACCTGCTCCCCCTCGCCTTTCTCCTCCACAGGAGCCACCACAGGCTCCTCCACACTCACCAGCCACCACCTCACCTTTCCCTCCCTGATCTCCACACACACCAGTCACCTCACCACCAGTCTCACCCTCCCTGATCTCCACACACACCATCCTGCTCCATCTCACCCTAATTCTCCCCCTCCTCACCAGTCACACAAGTTTCTCCACCACACACCACCGTGCTCCCCTCACCCACCACACAACCACTCTTTTGTGGATCAGATGTTTTATCCACAATGCTTTCCTCCACTAAACTCCCCTGCTGGTCTCCAGCAACGGTACCCGACGCCACGGCTTCCTCCGCGGCTACGCTGGAGTTCCCCGCAGCGCCAGACTCCTCCACCGCGGCAGGTGATCCAGCCTCGCTGGACACACCCACCTGCTCCCCAGCTGCCGCAAGCTGCTGCTCCGCGTAGCCCAATGGAGCCGACCCGGCTCTATTTGGGCACGATTTTATCAAATGTCCCTCCTGTCCACAGCCGAAGCACTTCTGGATGAGGTGGTGAACAAGATGTAATCAAAGTCGTCCACTCTCACCCAGAAACGCAAATTTAACTCCTCATCACATTTATTGAGAATCATGAAGAGTTGTCTCCGGTGGGAGACAACATGCTTCAACAAAGGTGATTTACACCCCGACAGAATCTTTTTAAAGGGGGAAACCACCTTTCCATGACGAGACAACTCTTTAACGAGGAACTCGTCAGTAATGAATGGAGGGACATTTGATAAAATCACCCTGGTAGCGGGCTGCGTGAGCGGCAACACCTGGAGGAACGAGCCGTTCACAGAGATGCCCGACTCGACCAACAGGTTCACCTGCTCAACCCGCTCAACAAACAACACCGCAGCACTGTTCATACGGGCCGCGGACTTGATGCAACCATGCCCAATCACCACACCCACCGCTAAACAAACGTCCTCCACGCTGCACCCACCTTGATGCCGTTCCTCCGTGTCAGCGTGGAGAAGATGCCAGAACCACCACCCACCACCATGGCATTCAAGACGCCGACCCGACGGCCACTAAACCACACAAAACCCACACAACAAAAAAAAGTAAAACAGCTATATACACAATACTTACACACACTCAGTGAAAAAGGATAGAAAAAAGTAAGAAGAACCACTCAAACTGATCTTTCTCACTCGCTCTCTCTTCCGCTCCTTCACTCACACTCCTTCTTCAGGTTTTAACGGCAGCTTGCATCCATTGTTGCTGCATTACTGCCATCTATTGGATCCTAATATATATCATTCAAATCCTCATCATGATCCCAGAATAAAAAAAAAAACGAAAAATCTTCTTCTTCCCCTCAATACTATTTAACTTTTCAACCACATTCTCAAATTTCAATTCCCCATTAACACCTAATTCTGTTTTTAATAATGTTCTTTGATTTACATATTTTCTGCAACTAATAAAAACGTGTTCCATTGATTCTACATCTCCACACTAACTACAAAAACCAGTAAGATGTTTCCCCATCTTAAAAAGAGTGCCATTTAATAAACTGTGACCGGTTCTTATTCTATTAATAATTATCTCCTCCCTCCTGTTTATTCCTCTAATCCTTGTTACATCAACTGTTTTTTGTATCCTATACAACTGCCTTCCATTTATTTCATTATCCCATCTAATTTTCCACATCTTCTTGCTTTCTGCCCAAACTATACTTTTGCCTTCAGATTTTGATAACTTTACTGGCATATCAATGTCTTTTTTAATAACCTCCTTAGCCAACCTATCTGCTCTTTACTTTCCCAAAATGCCTACATGAGCAGGAGTCCAAAATAATATTACATTTTTATTTTGTTCACATATTCTATAATAAACAGCCATAATCTCATATAATATATTTTGATGATTATTTGTACATCCCTTTTCTATACTTGTCATGATTTGTCTTAGGATGAACCCGGACACAGCACGCACACACAGAGCAAGTTCTTTTAAGTGAGTTTATTGAACATTGTGGATGATGATGATGACGAGAGAAACCAGAGTCTTTTAACTGACAGAGATGTAGGGTGCAGAAGCTGGCTGTCAGGAGGAGTGCGAAGAGACTGACCAGTAAGGAACACTGGAGCCGAAGACTAGAGACCAGGGCGGAGCACTTGAGACCAGAACGAAACACAGGAGACGAGGACTTGAGATCAGGACGGAACCCAGGAGTCGTGAACAGGAGTTGAGAACTTGAGGCCAGGACGGAACACAGGAGTTGAGAACTTGAGACAAGGACTGCTCACCAGGAGTTGAGAACTTGAAAGCAGGAAGGAACAGTGTCTTGGGTTGAGGCTAGGCTGGAACAGAGCTGAAGCAGAGTCTCTGGCAGTGACTGAACAAAAATAAGGCTGAAGTAAGTCTTCTGGCTGACTGGAACAAAAAACACAAAGCTGACATAGGGTTCTGGCTGAAACAGAGCAGGAGTTGAACACTACGGATCGGCAACGAGAACAGAATGAGGTGAGTATATATAGAGGTGAACACAGGTGGCAACAGATCAGTGATAATTGCAGCCTGACAGGTGGAACCAATCAGGCTGCGCAGGGAAGAGAGAGAGGAAGGGAGGCTTAGCATGCAGCCTACAAGCTGCATCCTGACAATACTTAATAATGAATCACTACAAATTATTATTTTATTTATATTTGTATCCTCCACCCATTCTAAAGCTAATTATATAGCACATAATTCCACCGCATATATACTAAGATAATTAGGTGTTCTTTTTGAAATATTAATTTTTAATTCAGGAATCACTACAGCTACACTAGTTACTTTATTTTTTGGATTTTTCAAACCATCAGTATACATTTGCAAATAATCATTATATTTAATCTGTATTTGATTATAAAATTCCTGGCAGATATCTATTATATTTCTTTTCTTAATATTTAATAATGATCAATCTATATTAATATATTTCCATATCCATGTAGGTCTCAAAGGCCACAATACTGTTGGACTCAATTCTTTGTTATATACATTAAATGTTTTTGCTCTATCATCCCCAATCCATCCAAAACTATTAAATTGACCCTTTCCTCTTTCCCAACAACTTTCTAATACTTTCTTAACTGGATGATCTTCATTATGTCCTTTTAAATGTATCCAGTAATTAACCATTATCTGTTGCCTTCTGATACATAATGGCATTTCTCCTGATTCTATTTGTAAAGCATATACTGGAGTTGATTTAACTGCCCCTAAACAAATTCTCAATGCTCTAGCTTGAATAACGTCTAATTTTTTAACCTACTTTTAGCCGCTGAACCATATACCACACTCCCATAATCTATTCTTGACCGAATTAGTGACACATACACATTTTTAAGTGATTCAAAACTTGCACCCCATGTTAACCCTGCTAAACACCTCATAATGTTAAGAACCTTTTTACTTTTCTCAATAACATGTTCTATATGATTTCCCCAAGTTAGTTTCTTATCAAAAACTACTCCCAAAAAACGAAAACAATCAACCCTTTCTAACTCCTTCCCATATAAATACAACTTTTTAATAACCCCAATTTTTTTATTTGTAAAAAACATTACTTTTGTCTTCTCAATTGAAAATTTTAAACCCCACTCTATCCCCCACTTACCCACTTTATCTATGCCTTCCTGGAGCTTTAAAATAAGATTGTCATGATTTTGGCACTGTTGTCTAGTCTCTTTAATGTCACACACCTGTTTAGCTCCACCCATTCCTCATTACTTCAGATCTGTTCCACCTGTCCTCACCAGTATTTAACCAGCTCCTAGACAAGACAACAGTGCCAGCTTTAAAGTCTTGTTGGGAAATGGAGAAAAGGGAGAGAAATAGCTTTGGATGGACAGTTAAACAAAAAGCAACTGAGTTAGAATTAGTTGATTTAATTTTCAGTCCGACAGTACCAATGCCAGCAGTTCCACCTTGGATAGTACCTGAAACAAAAGTAGATTTTAAATTATTAAAAAAGAAAAACAAAGATAGGGAGTTTATTTTGAATTCAGATACAATACAGAAATATATTAACAGTTATTATAGTTTCATTCAGATATACACAGATGCATCAAAAGTTTAGTTAATAAGATAGGAGTATCAGTTATTGTTCCAGAGTTTAAAATTACAATAGGAAAGAGGATCAGTGATAACATATCAGTATATACAGGAGAAATGGTAGCAATTCTGTTGGCAGTACAATGGGTAGAGGAAATAAGACCTCTCACAGTAATATTTTGTTCAGATTCATCTTCATCATTAATCAGTTTACAGAGAAGTCATTCAGATAGAAGACCAGATATTTTAATAGAAATCCAGCAAACATTGTTCAGAATTCAAATGATGGTAATTACAGTTATATTTTTGTGGGTACCAGCACATATGGGAATAAAAGGAAATGAAATGCCAGATAAGGTTGCAAAGGAGGCTACAATTAGAGAAAACATAGATATCTCAATTAAAGTTAGTAAGATGGAAGTAAAGAGCATTATTAAACAGAAGATAAAGGAAAGGTGGCAAAAGCAATGGGAGGAAGAGAGGAAAGGACGGTGGCTGTACATGATTCAGAGGAGAGTGGGAGAAATGAGTTGTGCAGGGAGGAGCAGAAGGGAAGAAACAATCATATCAAGACTTAGATTTGGGCACACAGGATTAAATGGAACATTATTCAAAATAGGGAAGCATAACACTGGAAGATGTGAGTTTTTTGGGGAACAAGAAACAGTTGAGCATATTATGATATACTGTAAGAAATATGAAGAAGAAAGAAGGGAAATGGTTAAAAATTTAAAAAGGAAAAGAATAAAATTTGATTTAATAGAAATGCTTAGAAGTAATTCAAGAGATGAATGTTATGGGATTATGTTTCATTATCTTAGATTAAGTAATTTAATTGATAGGATTTAATTTATTTTTATTTTTTTATTTTTTTTGGGTTGTTTGTTTTGTTTTAGTAGTTTGGTTTAATTTATAAGTCATTCTGATCCACACTCCAAACCAGTTGGTGGCGGTAATGCACCGTTTCGTTGCGTGCCAACCGCCAGAAAAAAACATAAAGAAGAAGAAGAAGACAACAGTGCCAGTTTATTTCGACCCTTGTGTGAGACTTATTCCAGCGTTTATTATTCTGATTCCTGATCCTGACCTGTTTGCCTTTCGACCTCTGAGCCTGCTTGTTCCCGTCCGATTCTGTTTGCCCGATTTGACTTCTGCCTGACCTGACTACTCGCTGGATCTCTGCCCTCTGTGTATCGAACCTGGAACCGACTTCGTCTTTTGCTTCGCTCTAGGGCTCATCCTGCTCACGTTCGCCCTCACGGTTATCCGTACCGGATGAACGACCCGTCGCCTAAGATCTACTGGATCTGAACTGGACATTAAGACCAGGTTAGTGACCGACACGTTTGTGTGCAAACACTCCCAGAAAAGCGTGGTCACTAACCTGCTGTCTCCTCCTGCAGAGGATCCCGCTGAGAACGCTGACATCTGATTTCAATAAACTGTTAAACTTGAACTGTTTGTCTGCCTTGAATACTGAGTCCACCTGTTCTGAGCCTAACAAAGATGTTCTATATTTCTTCCTCTTTTTCATAATGCTTCATCATCAGCAAAGAGTGAGCTGCCAAAACTAATTGATAAGTCCTTAAAAATGTCATTAATCATAACTGAGAATATTGTTGGACTTACCACACTTCCTTGAGGAGTTCCATTTTCTATTTTACAACACTATCCCATAAGACTGTATCCCATAAAAAATCCCATAACCATCCATCCATCCATTTTCCAAACCGCTTTATCCCTCATGGGGTCGCGGGGGTTGCTGGTGCCTATCTCCAGCGTTCACCGGGCGAGAGGCGGGGGACATCCTGGACAGGTCGCCAGTCTGTCGCAGGGCAACACAGAGGGACAAACAGGACAAACAACCATTCACGCACACACTCACACCTACGGACAATTTGGAGAGGCCAATTAACCTAACAGTCATGTTTTTGGACTGTGGGAGGAAGCCGGAGTACCCGGAGAGAACCCACGCATGCACAGGGAGAACATGCAAACTCCATGCAGAAAGACCCAGGGTGTACTCGAACCCAGGACCTTCTTGCTGCAAGGCAACAGCGCTACCCACTGCGCCACTGTACAGCCCTATCCCATAACCAATTAAACATATTACCTCCTATCCCTATCTGATGTAATTTAATCATTAGCCCTTCTCTCCATAGCATATCATATGCTTTTTCCACATCAAAAAACACAGCAACAACACTTTCCTTATTAATTTGAGCTTTTCTAATATCATCTTCTAAACATAATACAGGATCTATTGCTCCTCTCCCTCTACGAAAGCCACTCTGATAAGGCGCAATTATATTTCTTGACTCCAAATATTGTATTAATCTCTCATTCACCATCCTTTCCATCAATTTACACATATTAGATGTTAAAGCAATCGGTCTGTAGTTTCCAGGATTACTATGATCTTCAAACTCTACCAAGACAGTTTCTGTTTCAACTTTCTCTGGACCCTTTGTCATCCTTCGTGCCCCTTATACTTCCCTATTTCTTTCTTTTATATTCCCAACTAAATCTTTTATATTTACATTTAAAGGCACTTCTGTGATAATTCCTTTACTTCCATCAATTCTTTTTTCACCCACTCTAACAACTGTTCTAACTTTGACTTTACACAACCACCCAAGTTTCTTTGCCTTTTCCACCTGAACTTCTGAATTACATCCAATCATAAGATTTCCGTCTCTCAATATTTTGGCATATTTAATTTCTCCAACATGCGCTTTAAGTGTTTTTGTTAACTTAAGTGGATCAATCTTCTTGACCCCTTCTCCTTCCTCAAATCTTACTATAATATTCATAGTTAGATTTTTTAATTCTTCTGCTCTTTCCTCAATGCCTTCACTATATGTATCTTCTGTACTTTCCTCAATTCGTTTTTTCCTCTTTCTTTCAGCGGCTCGCTGCTTCTTACCACCCTTACCCACCTTTTCCCACTCATTTTCTTCATTTTGACCCCCCATCCCTTCCTCGTCACTACAATCCACACTATTCCAGTCACTTCTTTCTATGTCCATTGTTGCCATGTTCTAATTTGAGTCGCATTTATCATCAAAACTTCAGTTCCAAACTTTTCTGTCTTCGCGCTACTGCAATTATACTTGGCTCTCTCCTCTGACAAAAACCAGCTTCCGCTTTCTCCCATCTACACCACAGACATCATATACGTAGACGTGTCATAGGGCGCAGGTTCGCACGTCAATGTCACCGCCATATTGTATGTGGCAGAAAAAAGTTGAGTTCTGTTATTGTGAACGTAAATCAGAAAAGATGTCTCATTCCTGTGCTGCATAGAAATGTATTCTGGCTGATTTCACTACTTGTATCTGCCTTCTATAAACTAAGGCTGCACCATGTTACAAAACTGGACACAGTAAAGCTGCAGAGTGGCAACACAGGCGCTATATATATATATATATATATATATATATATATATATATATATATATATATATATATATATGTATGTATATATATATATATATATATATATATATATATATATGTATATATATTGTATCTATGTATTATGTATATGTATATTTTTGTATTTATTATCTGTATTCTTCTGTATATGTATCTATATATATGTATGTTTGTCTATTGTCTATGTATTGTCTCTCTATATCGTATATATATCGTATGTTATATATATGTATTTTACTGTGTGTCGTATATATATATGTCTATCTATATATGTATATTCTATATATATATTTATATCTATATATATGTGTGTCTGTGTGTGTGTATGTGTGTTGTGTGTGTTGTGTATGTGTCTCTTATATGTCTTATATCTAATCTCTTCTATAATGTATTTTTTCTATATATTTATGTGTGTGTGTATATATGTGTGTGTGTATATATATATGTGTGTGTATATATATATATATATATGTGTGTGTGTGTTATGAATATAAGGATCAATTTATTAAATGTAAACATTGTGGTCTTCATTATTTCATAAAACCGTGTCACATGTAAACCTTTAGGAACAGACTTTTTTGGGGAGTATTATAGAGGTAAAATTAATAATATGAGAAAAAAAATCCTAGGTCAATAAAGTAAAAAAAAAAACACAAAAGTGTTAATGTTATGAGAAAAACGTCATCCGTCCGTCCGTCCGTCTTCTTCCGCTTATCCGGGGTCGGGTCGCGGGGGCAGCAGCTTCAGTAGGGAGGCCCAGACGTCCCTCTCCCCAGCCACTTGGGCCAGCTCCTCAGGAGGAATCCCAAGGCGTTCCCAGGCCAGCCGGGAGACATAGTCCCTCCAGCGTGTCCTGGGTCTTCCCCTGGGCCTCCTCCCGGTGGGACGTGCCTGGAACACCTCACCAGGGAGGCGTCCAGGAGGCATCCTGACCAGATGCCCGAGCCACCTCAACTGGCTCCTCTCGACGTGGAGGAGCAGCGGCTCTACTCTGAGTCCTCCCCGGATGACTGAGCTCCTCACCCTATCTCTAAGGGAGAGCCCAGACACACTACGGAGAAAACTCATTTCAGCCGCTTGTATCCGGGATCTCGTTCTTTCGGTCACGACCCAAAGCTCGTGACCATAGATGAAGGTAGGAACGTAGATCGACCGGTAAATCGAGAGCTTCGCCTTTTGGCTCAGCTCTCTCTTCACCACAACGGATCGGTACAGCGCCCGCTTCACAGCAGACGCTGCACCAATCCGCCTGTCGATCTCCCGCTCCATCTTCCCCTCATTCGTGAACAAGACCCCAAGATACTTGAACTCCTCCACTAGGGGCAGCACATTCTCCCCAACCCGGAGAAGGCACTCTACCCTTTTCCGGTTCAAGACCATGGTCTCAGATTTGGAGGCACTGATTTTCATCCCGGCCACTTCGCACTCGGCTGCGAACCGCTCCAGTGAGAGCTGTAGATCACGCCCTGATGAAGCCAATAGGACCACGTCATCCGCGAATAGCAGAGACGCAATCCTAAGGCCACCAAAACGGATCCCCTCAACACCTTGGCTGCGCCTAGAAATTCTGTCCATAAAAGTTATGAACAGAATCGGTGACAAAGGGCAACCTTGGCGGAGTCCAACTCTCACCGGAAACGAGTCCGACTTACTGCCGGCAATGCGGACCAGACTCTGACACCGGTCGTACAGAGACCTGACAGCCCTTATTAAAGGGTCCGGTACTCCATACTCCCGGAGTACCCCCCACAGGATCCCCCGGGGGACACGGTCGAATGCCTTCTCCAGATCCACAAAGCACATGTAGACTGGTTGGGCAAACTCCCATGCCCCCTCAAGAATCCTGCTGAGGGTATAGAGCTGGTCCAGTGTTCCACGGCCAGGACGAAAACCACACTGCTCTTCCTGAATCCGAGATTCGACTATCCGACGGACCCTCCTTTCCAGAACCCCTGAATAGACCTTACCAGGGTTGCTTAAGAGTGTGATTCCTCCACAACATCCAGAGCCTTAAGGTACTCAGGGCGAATCTCATCCACCCCCGGGGCCTTGCCACCGAGGAGCTTTTTAACAACCTCGGCAACCTCAGCCCCAGAGATGGGAGAACACGACCCAGAGTCCTCAGGCTCTGCTTCCTCAATGGAAGACGTGTTGGTGGGATTAAGGAGGTCTTCGAAGTATTCCGCCCACCGACGCACGACGTCCCGAGTCGAGGTCAGCAGCACACCTCCCCCACTGTAAACAGTGTTGGTACTGCACTGCTTCCCCCTCCTGAGACGCCGGATAGTGGACCAGAATTGCTTCGAAGCCGTATGGAAGTCTTTCTCCATGGCCTCTCCGAACTCTTCCCACGCCCGAGTTTTTGCCTCGGCGACCAGCCGAGCCGCCTGCCGCTTCGACTGCCGGTACACATCAGCTGCTTCCGGAGTCCCACAGGCCAAAAAAGCCCGGTAGGACTCCTTCTTCAGCTTGACGGCTTCCCTCACTGCTGGTGTCCACCAGTGGGTTCAATATATATACATATATATAAAACTAAACACACCAAATGGTCCTAAATTACTAGACAGACATGATTTATGGGGAAAAAATAAGAGTATTTTTTCTTTTTGCTATGATTTTGTAATCTCTCTGATTCTAAGATACATTAGTTAGTTTTTTGTTGATTTTTTTCTTTTCTTACACATTGCGGTTTGTATCATATCATTTTTAAATGCTGGTATTTGCACATCTGCTCTCACTTGTCTGTATATAGTTTTGCTCCTATGTAGATCAGTGCTGCTGTCATCACATACTCTTGTTGTTCCCACAACAAATGATAGGAGTAAACCTGCTGGAAATGCTGGAATTCCATTACGAAACAGATTCACTCCACTCCAAAATGTGACCCAGGAGAAACATGTCAACATTCAGAGGTATGTCAACACTAAGCTACCAGAGAAAAGACATGCCACGGGGCCAAGGACCCTGATTTTATGCAATCAATCTGTAAGTGGGATTAAACATTTCTGTAACAGGAAAAACACAGAGGTGTTGATTTATAACGATAGGACCTGTGGCCTAGTGTCTGATATAACAGACATCCTTCCAAGGATCTTGAAAGAACACCCGACCTTGGAAAAACTTATAATACAAGCTGAAGCCCTGGGCGACATCACCTGGATAAGAAAATCAGAAGTATTGATAGAGGATTACATTTGTCTGTTGAACTTAGTTCATTGCCTAAATTTCAAGGTGTTTCTTAGTGGGCCTCGTGCGCCCGTTAATTGTGGAGATGAGATTTTTTCCAGAATTTTGATGCTAAACAAATGGCTGGAAAAAACATGCAAACAAACAACTGTAACCTTCATAGACAACTTTAACATCTTTTGGGAGAGAAGACATCTGTTCAGCGACAATAGTTTCCATCTAAATAGGTCAGGTGCAAAACGGCTGATTTCAAACATCTTCTATTCTGTGAACCATGCACCATCAGCTTTGTTCCAAAACAAAGCTCAACCAGTGCCAAAACAAATGATAAGCCCAGTACAGCCCGAACAAGCCAAGATAAAGATAGCCAGAAAGATGACACAGAAAGAGGATATGTCAGAACTATAGGAGGATTCATCCCAGATCTCAGCAGGACAAAGAGAGGACCAAGAACCTCCATCGTCACGAACACCGGTCCAGACTGGACCCGCCTCCCCTTCTTCTCCACAAAGCCCAGAAGTTCCTTTTCTGGAATTTTCTCACAACATGAACAAAGTCCTTAAGATTGGTCTACAGTTGACATCCTCTACACATATTAATTCTGAAAACGCAGTTCTGTGACTAAATCAGCATCTTCCAAAGGACGCAGAGGTCCAGATCCTCCTCCTCCTCTACATATCACAGAACATGCCTGTCCTGAAGACCTTCGGATAACTTCCTTGTGATACACACTGGGCCCTGGCCACACGTTTATCAGACAAAACCGCTTCCAGCATCAGCCTGGGCCTCCTGATGGAGAATATGGAATATCTGTTATGATACGTGGCAGAAACAAGAAAAGCAAAAGGAAAACAGACAGGAATAATCAGTCGTACTTAAAAGTCATAAACTGTCAGATGCAACCTGCCACAGAGACATCATCAACCACCAAATCATATAAACTGGGTTTACTAAACATTAGATCTCTGTCAGGAAAATCCCTTTTAATTAATGACTTCATTATTCACAATAATCTTGATGTTTTAACAGAAACATGGTTAGATGAATTTAATGAAGCAGCCATTCTGTTGGAGTCGACACCTCCAAACTACAATTTCCTTTGTGAGAGCAGACAACAAAGGACAGGTGGAGGAGTAGCAACATTGTTTAATGATTCACTAAAGTGTAAAAATGTGTTTTTGGGAAAATTTGACTCTTTTGAACATTTGGCTCTCCAGGTAAAGAGCCCGGTACGAACTATGTTTCTGAATGTTTACAGGTCTCCTAAGTCCACACCAAACTTTTTAAATTTTTTTAGTGACCTGCTGTCTGTGATATGTGTTGATTATGACTGTTTAATTATTGTGGGAGACTTCAACTTTCACGTTGACAACCCTGAAGACAGAAGTGCAAAAGAACTGTGTGACACACTTAGAAACTTTGGTTTAACTCAACATGTTAAACAGCCAACACACAAACAGGGACATATTTTAGACTTGATCATCACTAAAGGTCTAAACATTTCACAGGTCAATGTAACTGATGTTGCCTTATCCGATCACTTCTCCGTTACCTTTGAATGTATAATTTCCAGTTACTCATTTAGCCGAAGGGACATCGTAAGAAAACGCACCTTTAAGGACAATGCCACAGAAAATTTTATTCAAGCTTACTCTGATACTTCAACCTTGGGCTGCAACTCAGTAGATGAGCTAGTAGATAACTTTCAGTCTAAAGTCTCAGACATCATAGACTGCATTGCTCCAGTTAAAGTGAAGGTTTTTTCCGGGAAGAAAAAATCTCCTTGGAGAAATGCTCCAGCAGTTAGAGGTGAAAAAAGGGAGTGCCGGAAAGCTGAACGCAGGTGGAGAAAGAATAGACTCCAGGTTCACTATGACATCTATAAAGAGAGACTTTACAGATATAACTTACAACTGAAAAATGCAAGAGAATCTTTCTTCTCAGAGGTCATCAAGAAAAACATTGATAATGCTCGTGTCTTATTTTCCACAGTTGACAGATTAACAAATCCTCCTGTGTCAGTGGCTTCTGAACTCCACTCCATCAGGGCCTGCAATGAATTTGCTAACTTCTTTACTGAGAAAATCCTAAAAATTAGAGGATCAGTTTGTACATCCACACCAACTCTAGAACCAAAGCCGTATTCAGCTGGGACTTATCCTGACAAAATGTCCCAATTCAGCCAAATAAACTCCAAAAGCTTAGAGCAGATCATTCAGCAGCTAAGTTCCTCTACGTGCTGCCTTGATGTTTTACCCACAGTTTTCCTTAAGAAAGTTTTGCCTGTCATGGCAAAACTTTCTTAAGGTTTTGCCATGACAGGCGTCTGAGTTGACTCAGATAATAAACACGTCCCTTCTGTCAGGTGTTTTCCCCCAGTCCCTAAAAACAGCAATTATCAAACCACTGCTGAAAAAGAACAATTTAGACAAACTTCTACTCCAGAACTACAGGCCCATCTCAAACCTCCCCTTTATCAGTAAGATTATTGAAAAAGCTGTTTTTCAACAACCTTCTTAACAACGACCAGCCGCTTTGATATTTTCCAGTCAGGTTTCCGTGCTCACCACAGTACAGAGACCGACCTTATCAAGGTGTTTAATGACATCCATATAAATACAGACTGTGGAAGAACCACCGTGCTGGTTCTATTGGACCTCAGTGTAGCATTTGATACTGTCGATCACTCCATTCTGTTAGAGCGTCTGGAAAACTGGGTCGGCCTCTCTGGTACAGCTCTCAACTGGTTTAAATCCTACTTAAAGGACAGGGACTTTTTTGTATCAGTAGGTAACTTTACATCAGAAATGACAAAAATCACATGTGGGGTTCCCCAAGGGTCCATCCTGGGTCCCCTCCTTTTCAATATCTACATGCTCCCTCTTGATCAGATAATAAAAACCCACAACATCAGCTACCATAACTATGCAGACGACACACAGCTCTACATCACCATGTCACCAGGTGACTATGGACCAGTTCAAGCACTGAGTAAATGCCTAGAAGAAATCAATACGTGTTACGAATAGAACAGAAGGACCCAGTATTCGAGGCGACAAACAGTTTATTTTAAGAAAGACCGGAAGTGACCGACGTCAGCGCTAGCAGCTGGATCCTCTGGTCCTTATGTCCAGTGTGGATCCGGGGGCGGGACGAGATTCCAGCTGATCAGCAGCCCGCCAGACGTGGCACGATGTGAAGCCTCGAGGGTCCGTGTAGCAGAGTCGAAGGTCGGTGGACAGGCAGAAGGTCGGAACCGGGAGGTCAGAAAGCCGATGAAGTACAAAAGGATAATCCAAATCGTAGTCAGGTCGCAGTTCAGGGTTCGGTACACGGTCGAGCAAGGAACAGGCAGAAACTCAGGTCGGTCGGGTGTCTAAAGACAGGTCGGGTACACGGATCAGGTGGGGCTAGGCTAGCTCGGAAGTCGGAGGACAGAACAGGTCACGATCAGGTAGTCAGGAAACAGAATGCTGGAATAAGTCGATCAAAAGGCTGATTAAATAAACTGGCACTGTTGTCTGGTCTTAGAGCTGGTTATATACTAGTGGAAGCAGGTGGAACAAATCTGTGGTAATGGGAAATAGGCGGAGCTAAGCAGGTGTATAATAGAGAATTAAGTCCAGACAACAGTGCCGAAATCATGACAGAACCCCCCCCCCCCCCCCCCCCCCCCCCCCCCCCCCCCGGATACCAGACGCCCTTCTAGGCTGTTGAGGCTGAGCCCTAGGAAAGGCTGTAATCAAAGTCTTGTCTAAGATAAACCTGGCAGGGATCCAAGACCTGTAGATGTGTACCCTTTCCAATCGACCAGGTACTGGAGCCCCCTGCCTCTCCTTCTAGACCTCAGAATACGATTAACAGTGTAAACAGGATCGCCGTCGATGAGTCGGGTGGGTGGAGGGGGTCTGGAGGTGGGCACAAACCTAGAAGTCAATACAGGTTTAACCCGGGACACATGAAAAGTTGGGTGAATTCTCATGGCATGAGGAAGCTGGAGGCGGACGGCCACCGGGTTCACTACCTTGGAAATAGGGAATGGCCCGATGAACCGAGGTACCAGCTTCTTACTCTCCACTCTAAGTGGCAGATCCTTGGTGGAGAGCCAGACCTTCTGACCTTCCCTGTACTCAGGTGCCGGAATCCTCCGGCAGTTAGCAGTTTTAGTCTGGCTCTCCACTGTTCTAAGGATAGTCCTTCTAGCCCTCCTCCAGGCTCGCTGGCATCTCAGAGCAGATAATCGGGCCGAAGGAACTTTAGAATCTCTCTCCTGAAGGGAGAACACCGGTGGCTGAAACCCAAAAACAATATAGAACAGAGAGAGCCCAGTAGCGCTGGAGGGAGTGGAATTTAAAGCATGTTCCACCCAAGGCAGCTGACCGACCCACTTAGTGGGATCTGACTCACACAGGATACGCAGTTTCGTCTCTACTTCCTGGTTGGCCCTCTCTGTCTGCCCGTCTGTCTGGGGGTGGAATCCCGATGACAGACTGACAGAGATCCCCAGCATGGCACAGAATTCTCTCCAATAACGAGCTACAAACTGGGGACCCCTGTCGGAGACGATGTCTGTCGGGAGACCATGAAGCCGAAAAACCTCTCGGGCCAGGATCCCCCCCATCTCCTTAGCGGACGGGAGTTTGGGCAGTGGCACAAGATGAACCATTTTGGAAAATCTGTCAATGATCGTGAGGATGACTGTATTACCGTTGGAACTGGGCAAACCCGTAATAAAATCCATGGCAATATTGGACCATGGTCGGGACGGCACAGGTAAGGGTCTTAACAAGCCGGATTGGGGTCTTCTAGAGGTCTTCGCCCGATTGCACTGTAGGCATGCTGCCACAAACTCCCGTGCATCGGCTGACAGAGAAGGCCACCAAAACTGTGTTTGGATAGATTTGATAGTTCGGGTAACACCAGGATGACAGAACAGATGGGATCCATGACAAAATTCTAACACCTTTCCTCTAAGACCGTCAGGAACAAACAACTTATTTCTAGGGCAGGTTTCCGGAGGCTGGAGGTTACAAAGAGCCCCTCTAACTTCTCTCTCCAAATCTATCATAGTAATAGCACATCTTATAGACTCGGGCAAAATAAACTCCTCTGCGCCACTAGATCTCTCCTCGTCCACCTCAAACATCCGAGAAAGTGCGTCAGGCTTTACATTCTTTGTCCCGGGCCTGTAAGACAAAGAAAAATTAAAGCGTCCAAAGAAAAGTGCCCACCTCGCCTGCCTGGGATTTAGTCTCTTAGCTGACTTCAAGTACTCTAAGTTCTTATGATCCGTCCACACCAAGAATGGAAACTTGGCCCCCTCTAGCCAATGTCTCCACTCCTCAAGGGCTAGCAGCTAGCAGTTCCCGGTCCCCTACGTCATAGTTCCTCTCGGCTTTTGAAAGTCCCTTGGAGAAGAAGGCACATGGATGCATCTTACCATCCTTAGCCTCCTGGCTAAGGATAGCCCCAACTCCAGTACTAGAAGCATCCACCTCAACAGTGAACTGCTTCTCAGGGTCAGGCGAGATAAGAATAGGAGTCCATAGCAATCTGATCCGGGGAAACGACAAAACCCAAAAAAGTCATGGTAGAGACATGAAACTCACACTTTTCGGGCATTGACAAATAACTGATTCTGCAGAAGACGTAACAAAACTGCCCTGACATGCTTCTTGTGGGAATCCAGATCACGGGAGTAAATAATTATATCATCTAAGTAAACAAACACAAACTGTCCCATGTCCATGAGCACCTCATTCACGAGGTGTTGGAAGACTGCAGGTGCGTTACGGAGGTTGAGCTTAGTGAACACCCTAGCTCCCTGAATCTGCTCGAAGGCTAAATTTATGAGGGGAATAGGATGACGATTCTTTATCGTTATTTCGTTGAGTCCCCTGTAATCAATGCAGGGTGAAAGGGAACCATCCTTCTTACCAACAAAAAAGAAGCCTGCTCCAGCTGGGGAGGAAGAAGGACGGATAATCCCTGCCTTAAGGGAATCAGAAATGTATCTCTGCATGGCCTGGGACTCAGGGGCCGACAGCGAGTACAACCTCCCCCTGGGAGGTGTAGTACCAGGTCGCAAATCAATGGCGCAATCATATGGCCGATGAGCAGGTAACGCAGTGGCCCTACATTTGTTAAACACCTCCCTCAAGTCATGATAAACTTCTGGGACCTTAGAGAGGTCCGGATAAACCTCCTCAATCTCGTTCTCAGGTGTATGATCCTGCTGAGCGGAGCGTAAACAAGAACCTGAACAGGCAGGTGCCCACCTAAGAACCTCCAACCTCTGCCAGTCAATGTGAGGGTTGTGCTTGCGCAACCATGTAGAACCTAGTATAATAGGAACCTGAGGTGAATCGATTATGAGGAAAGATAACTTTTCGTAATGATTACCCCCCACCAAAAACTCTACAGGTTCAGAAATGAGCGATGACTGATTCAGTTGGTGACCATCTAGAGCTAAAACCCTACGAGAGGCTGGCGATGGAAGAAGCCTAATTCCCAGTCGCCTAGCCAGACCCTCATCCATGAACTCGGTATCTGCCCCCGAGTCCACAAATGCTGTCAACTTGTGTCTCTTGGAACTGAACGAGAGAGTTACTGGGAAAAGGAGTTCAGGAGAGATGGAAAGTCTGGTGCGACTCAGCAGAGTCTCCCTCTTCTCTACAGAGCTTGTACCTTTTAGAGAGCAGGAGCTGACGCGATGACCCTCTCCGCCACAGTAGAGACAGAGGTTCAGCTGGTGACGTCTGCTTCTCTCCTGTGGTGTCAGCCGGGTACGTCCCAGTTGCATCGGCTCTGGATCCAGTATACGAGCGGGAGCAGAAGCTGTAGATGTGTCGGACCTCGGTTGAGGACTAGCAGACATCGGTGCTCCTCGTTCTCTGCGACGATCCGTCAACCGAAGGTCAATCTGGGTGGCCATCTCCTCGAGCTGTCTCAGGGTCAGAGGGAACTCGCGTGTAGAGAGCACATCTTTAATCTTTTCATTGAGTCCTCCAATGAAAGTGTCCATGAGAGCATCCTCATTCCAGGTGCTCTCTGAAGACAGTAAATGAAAGTCAATGATATACTCAGCCACTGATCGTCCACCCTGCTTAAGCGCCTTAAGCCCTCTAGAAGCCTCTCGACTGGGAAGAACCGGACAAAAAACCCTGACAAGTTCTTGAGAAAAAGCCCGATAAGAATAACAGAGAGCCTGGTTATTCTGCCATTCAGATGTCCCCCAAATCTTAGCCTTTCCTGACAACAGCGAGATGACATAAGCCACTTTTGACCGATCAGTTGGATAAACTGATGGTTGGAGCTCAAAGTGGATCTCACACTGGGTGATAAAGGCCCGACACTGGTCTGGATCACCCTTAAAAAATTCACGAGGCGATAGACGCGGCTCTGGGTAATTCTGCCCGGCAACAGATGACGCAGCGGCGGAGGCTGACGTAGGCGGAAGAGTAGTGACCCCAGCACGCCACTGTTTGTCGTCCGATGGGTCCATGTAGGCCAGTTTATTCTGTGCCAAAATTTTCTTCAGTTGAATAAAAACAAAACAGAAGTAATAATATTTGGACCAATAGAGGAGAGATCAAAAGTTAGCACACAGCTTCAGCTGCTTCAGCTAGAAACCACTGATCAGGCCCGAAATCTGGGTGTAGTAATGGACTCAGACCTGAACCTCCAAAAGCATCTAAAGACAGTTACAAGGTCGGCTTTCTATCACCTGAAGAACATTTCTAGGATTAAAGGACTAATGTCTCAGCAGGATCTGGAAAAACTAATCCATGCGTTTATATTTAGTAGAATTGATTACTGCAGCGGTGTTTTTACAGGTCTGCCTAAAAAGTGGATCAGACAGCTGCAGCTGATCCAGAACCCTGCTGCCCGCGTCCTCACTAAGACTAAGAAAGTAGAGCACATCACCCCAGTTCTAAAGTCCTTACACTGGCTCCCTGTATCTCAGAGAATAGACTTTAAAATACTTCTGTTAGTCTATAAATCCTTAAATGGCTTAGCACCTAAATACATCACAGACTTGTTATCATTGTATCAACCATCCAGACCACTAAGGTCTTCTGGCTCCAGCCTACTCTGCATACCGAGAACCAGAACCAAACATGGAGAAGCAGCATTTAGTTCCTATGCTCCATTTATCTGGAACAAACTTCCAGAAAATTGTAAAGGTGCGGAAAGCCTGAGTTCCTTTAAACCAAGATTAAAAACACATTTGTTTAGGATTGCCTTCAACTGTTCTAGTTAACTGAAGCACCACTTTTTTGTTGTATTTTCTATCTACATTTTATTCCTACTTGCTTTTATTCTGTTTTATTTTCAATTCAATTCAATTCAATTTTATTTATATAGCGCCAAATCATGAAACATGTCATCTCAAGGCACTTTACAAAGTCAAGTTCAATCATATTATACAGATTGGGTCAGATTATACAGATTGGTCAAAAATGTCCTATATAAGGAAACCAGTTGATTGCATCAAAGTCCCGACAAGCAGCATTCACTCCTGGGGAACCGTAGAGGCACAGGAAGAGTCATCTGCATTGTACATGGCTTTGCTGCAATCCCTCATACTGAGCAAGCATGAAGCGACAGTGGGAAGAAAAACCACCCATTAACGGGAAAAAAAACCTCCGGCAGAACCGGGCTCAGTATGAACGGTCATCTGCCTCGACCGACTGGGGTTACAGAAGACAGAACAGAGACACAACAAGAGAAACAAAAAAGCACAGAAGCACACATTGATCTAGTAATCTGTTCTACATTAGATGGTAGTAGCGGGTGAGCCGTCTTCTCTGGATGATGTCACAGTTAACAGAACGCCAGACCAGGTGTACCTACTATGAAGAGAAAAGAGAGAGAACAGAAAGTTAAAGCAGAAATGACAACACATAATGCATAATTGAAGAACAGTAGAACTCAATATAGTGAGAAAATTAGATCCTGATATACTCCAGTAACCTAAGCCTATAGCAGTAAAACTATAAAGGTAGCTGAGAGTAACATGAGTCACTAGTTATAATTTTTGTCAAAAAGAAAAGTTTTAAGCCTAGTCTTAAAAGTAGACAGGGTGTCTGCCTCACGAACCAAAACTGGGAGTTGGTTCCACAGGAGAGGAGCCTGATAGCTGAAGGATCTGCCTCCCATTCTACTTTTAGAGACTCTAGGAACCACCAGCAGACCTGCAGTCTGAGAGCGAAGTGCTCTGTTAGGAACATACGGGGTAATCAGAGCTCTGATATATGATGGAGTTTGATTATGAAGGGCTTTATACGTTAGAAGAAGAATTTTAAATTCTATTCTTGATTTAACAGGAAGCCAATGAAGGGAAGCTAAAATTGGAGAAATATGATCCCTCTTGTTGATTTTCATCAGAACTCTTGCTGCAGCATTTTGGATCAGCTGAAGGCTTTGAACTGCATTTTGTGGAATTCCTGATAGTAAAGAATTACAATAGTCCAGCCTTGAAGTAACAAATGCATGGACCAGTTTTTCAGCATCACTCCTGGACAGAATGTTTCTAATTTTGGCGATATTCCGGAGGTGAAAAAAGGAAACTCTGGAAACCTGTTTAATATGGGATTTAAATGACATGTCTTGGTCAAAAATAACACCAAGATTTTTTACTTTATTACCAGAGGCCAGGTTAATGCCACCCAGATTAAGTGATTGGTTAAGAAGTTTATTTTTTGAGGACTCTGGCCCAAAGATTAAAACTTCGGTCTTGTCAGAATTTAGATGCAGGAAATTTAAAGTCATCCAACTTTTGATGTCATCAAGACATGACTGCAGTCGAAGTAATTGATTGGATTCATCAGGATTTATGGATAAATATAGCTGAGTATCATCAGCATAACAGTGGAAATTAATCCCATGCTGTCTGATAATTTTGCCTATCGGAAGCATATATATAGTAAAGAGAATTGGTCCAAGGACTGAACCCTGTGGTACTCCACAGGTGACCCTAGAGTTTGAGGAAGATTTATTATTAACATGAACAAATTGGAATCTGTCTGACAGATAAGATTTAAACCAGCCTAATGCTTTCCCCTTAATCCCTACAGTATGTTCAAGTCTTTGTAGGAGAATATTGTGATCAACTGTGATTTTGCTATATTTTAATCATGTAAAGCACTTTGCATTGCCCTTGTACTGAATTGTGCTATATAAATAAATTTGCCTTGCCTTGCCTTGCCTTAAAAAGTGGCAGATGGTCACTGATGAGTATCTGTTTTTTGTACAGTTTAAAGTGCCATTTGTAAATGTACATGAAGTAGGAAGCTACCCTGTCGGAGCTGATTTATGATAAAAGGCATTGCGATGAATAGTCTATGAAAAAAAAAAAATAATATATATATATATATATATATATATATATATATATATATATATATATAAGATATAATTTGAGTGTTTATTATATTAATATGTAACTGCAAAATATATAACTGCGTGTATATAAATGCGTGTATATATCTCATCCAGTTTGACTTCAGTTTAAATTGTTTTGGTTCTGAAAAAATATGAGTAACTGAAAGGTCACCAGCATTGTCAACATATGATAAAAATGAGATCTGAGCTGCCTCCTATTCATTCTGACAGCAGCTGTCTGATCTGTGGTCTGACCTGGGGTTCCGGCAAGATGGCGGAGTGAATAGCCGTAACCTAATGAGCTCTCTGCATCAGACTGATTTTAATACACACATTGGCCACCAGTTTCTGTAAATGCAGCTGCAAATAATTTACTAGAAAATATTAACACAAACTCTCAGCAAAAGACTAAACCAACACGCCTATAATGCCTAGGAAATCCGGACAGAAGCGTCCTAACGACTCCATGCCCGACGAGGAGGGGGCTAGCTGCCTAGCTAGCGACCACGATTATACCAACAACGGAATGAATTGCAACCAGCAAACAAGCCTTGTAGAAGAATTCCCTCCCTTGCCTATAACGGTAAGTAAACCTCCACTCCATAAGAAACCAACTAGAGAAGTCGGGCTCGGCTCAGATGACGCAGTGCGCTCCTTGGCGGATCTTATTAACAGCAGGTGCGACACCCTCGAAAAAATGGTGGAATCTTATGCGGCGACATTAAAGCCTTAAATGCAAAAGTGGTTTACATTGAGAAGAGGGTGCAAAGGAACGAGGAGTCTGCTGTGATAACCACGAATCCGGTCAGTGAGCTGGAACGATACAGCCGCCGGTGGAACCTGCGGCTCCGAGGGCTGACAGAGGACAGGGAGGAGGATGTGCGGGCTCGAGTAATCGGCGTGTGTCAGGCTATTCTACCGGAGGAAAAGGAAAGTCTCCCTGCTGCTATAGACGTCGTGCACCGGGTGGGAAAACCTCAAAAAGATCAGTCAAAACCTAGAGGCGTTATCTTGAGATTTATCTCTCGAAGATACAGGGATGCTGTTTGGAAAGCAGCAAAAAACAACTCTTTTCTCCAAAACAATGGCCTTCGCTTCTCAGAGGACTTAACCCAAGAAGACAAGGAGAACAGACAGAAAGAAAGCTCGGGAGGAAGGAAAAACGGCCTATTTCGTGGGTGTAAGAGGATTCGTGAATTTAACCCTTATGCTCTCATTAATAAAGAGTCAAACAACCGCCAAAAATAAACCTCATACCACAAAAAAGCACAAATAACACAAGACAACATATATGCAGAAGGTGACATTGAGACCCATCACGTGCAAATTCTTCAGTTTTATGAGTATCAGTTATGTGTGTGTGTTTGGGTGAAAGTTTATATCTCCGTGAACACTCTCCAGAGGCCATTGTCCTTGATGTTATCAGCCGGCCAACAGTTCATCCACAGGTGTCAGCGGGGAGGGAGGTAGCTGGGAACTTTTCTGAGCATTCTCCGCCATAACAATCCGGGAGATAGGGAGGGCAAAATGCAAATATGTTATTTGTTATGTGGGCAAGCTGCACTGCCTTTCTTGTCAGCTTTAAATCTTTTTGCTGGCTTCACACAGTAAATCCAATTATCCGAATTGTTGGGCTCTTCACATCCAAATTTTATCCCATCACCCCCATGAGTTCAACCACCAAAGCCAGTCTGCGTTCCAGCACAGACAGCTTTCGGCTCTGCTCCTCCACCTTCCAGGTTTGTCCGTTCACAGCATAGTGAGCGCGTCATATGCAGCTAGCAGCCTGATCAAGGCCAAATGGCTACCGACATCCGCTGTATTTGCTGATACTTCAAAAATCCACAAAAACCAATAAGTAGAGATCCAAGTATCCTTAATCCAAATGTAAAAGTTTCAAACGTCCAGGAATGACAAAGTCGAAAACACACACCGTTTTCCATCCAGGAATTTAGGGTGTATCTCACGAAATGAGTCAAAAAAGAACCGGACGGGTCCCCCTTTCGTTGCCAACCCGTCGAAAAAAATTTATCAATAGTATTGAGAGACCAGCTTACCAGATCCAAGCTTTTTAGAGTTTGGTTGATATAAAGAAAGTGCTCAGAAAGACAAGACATAGCAAAGCAGAAGAGGGGGGGGATGAACACGACTGGCCTCGAAGAGAGACAGAACAGACCAGAACAGAATGCGGAGGAATTAAAGATTATCTCTATTATAACAAAATTATCCTGCAGAGATTTTGACTCCCTGACAAGGGAGAAAAAAGAAGAGTTATCTTACTCACGAATCAAACTTGATGAAAGGTATCAGCAAAAAGCAAAGGGCATTTATTAGGTCTCGCTCTAAGTGATTAGAAGAAGGTGAACAAAACTCTAATTTTTTCTTTAGTCTAGAGAAATCTCGTTCCATCAACAACAGTATTAGTAAGTTAAATATTAATGGAGTCATCACTGAAGATCATTGCAAAATTTCAGAGTTTTGTTAAAAATTTTATAGGGACTTGTATAGCTCTCAATTTAGCCCAACTGCGTCTGATAATTTTTTAAACTCCCTGTCAGTGAAGATGATAAGTGAAACGGATAGAGAGCACTGTGACATGCCTATATCACTTGAAGAAGTAAAGCAAGCTATAAACCATCTAAAAAATAACAAATCGCCGGGGTGTGATGGGCTATCCTCAGAATTTTACAAATTTTTTATTGCTGAACTGTCCCCTTTCTTATTGAAAGTCTTCATAGAATCCATTAAAAACAAATGCCTTCCCACCTCTCTGACTCAGGGAATAACACTTTTAATTCCTAAACCAAACAAGGATAAATTATTTCTAGTTAACTGGCGCCCAATTTGTTTACTCAACAACGACTATAAAATTTTAGCTCTCATTTTGGCTAGAAGATTACATTCTGTCTTGGACTCTATCATAGATGAAACACAATCAGGCTTCATGAACAAAAGGCATACAGGAAATAACATGAGGCTCATTCTAGATATTTTGTATTACCCAGAATTGGTAGAGGATGGTGGGCTCATGCTGTTTGTAGATTTTTACAAAGCATTTGACACCGTTGAACATCCATTCATTTTACAGTCCCTTAAAAAATTCGGATTTGGTGAGTCTGTATAACAATAGTAATAGCTCAATCAGACTATCAGGTGGTATGTCTTCCAAGTTCAATGTCTCTAGAGGCATCCAACAAGGGTGCCCGGCTTCGCCTTACCTCTTCCTGTTGGTAGCCCAGCTTTTGTCTGACCACATTTATGGAGATAATTTCCTGCCAAAACGTTGTAAGCAAAAAAATGTGTTGCACACAAATAAAACCTGTTTTGCACACAAAATGATATGTCTCACACACAAAAAATTGTTTTGCAAACTGTTCGCCAACCTTGCGCTCAAAATATCATTTATAAGTTTTCCTCGAGTACAAAACGGTCTCTGCTTGCACAAAACAGCCTCTGCTCGAGTACGAAACAATCCCACCACCGCTGCGGTAAATTTGTGCCAAAAGTCACGTGATGCATTGAGTTGTTGTTCAGACTTCCCGACAGCAGGGGGCGTACCCAAAAAAACTGAAACGCACCGGTTTGGCTGACGAAGAGAGACGTGATAACACAGCTAACAGCATCAGCACCCCACAGGTAACTTTCAAAACTTTGCCGGTGAAAAAGTAACAGCTCACTGATAGATCATGTAAGATTTTAGTTAAAGGCCCTGTTTAGTTTTATCTCTGATCTAAAAATGCTGTGTAACGGACTTTTGAAAAATAATGTATTTAGACTATGATTTGATCTTTACTCTCCTTTCAGAATTAAACGTCTTTGGAGACGTGTGGTGCGCAGGAACTAACATACACAACAATGTGCTGCACTCAGGAGAGGACAACAATTCACTTGACCTGTCAAACATGTTAGATAACTTCTGTTGTCACCATTTATTTGTCCCAAGACTACAACTAAGTTTTCACACCATCAGCAGTGGCTGGGATGACAATTCACTCAGAACTGAGGGGAATCTAACACTCTGGGAAGCATCCAGCATGCTGTGGTAGAACCAGAAATCACAGAGGTAAGAAGGATTTTTTTGTGCTGGCTATTATACAGTTTCTCACATTAATGCGTATATTTCAAACCAGAAATGAATTTATCTGATCATTTATCTGATCACTCCAATACAACAAAACATTGAGTACATCAGAGAGGTGGCACTGAAACTGGTTTCTTTGAAATCTGTTTATTATGGTCCTTCAAAATAATTAATGGATTTTGGAGTCATTTGCTTTTCCATCCTTAGCTTCATAAATTTAATTATATTCAGTAAGTTGTAGCAACAGAATCACGGCCTCTTTTTTATTCTCTATATATCTTTCTTGCAGGGACTCTGCCTGCCTCATATTGACTGGGACAACAGTGGACTGCTGGATGACCCACACTGTGGGGTCACTATTTCTGAAACTGGCAATGTGTTGAGCCCTGAACAACTTGGTAGCACTGAGGGCTAGCCAGGGAAATGTAACTAAGTTAGTGCATTCACTGAATAAAAGTGTAGAACTGCTGGGATTATGATGGTAAATGTGTATGGTACTGTATAAAAATTTTGAAAATGCTGAGGTTATTGGAAAAAAGGGCACATGGAGCTGTTAATAAACCTGAGGATGCAAACAGTGTGGGAAAATTAAACAGTCCTTTATTTTCCACATTGCATAATAAACATACCCTTTCATAAAGTCTTCATTTCCAATTCTTACCAATATCAATCAAAGTGAATACACCTTTCCACAAGGATTGCTTTTATTGTTGAAATCAAGACTGAAAGAACTCCATTAACTCTCCAGGTTTTTCCCAGTAAACAATCCATGTATTACCATAAAGCGGGCTGTATAAAACAAACTGGCTGATGAAATGGATGAAGCCGAAAACAGGACTATGAAAAACAATTTCTGCATGTAAGACTGTCAGGAAATTTAGAACCTCAAACCTGGCCTTTTTTTCCCAGCCTAAACGGCTCCACTAAGAGCTATGAAGGACATGCTGCAACAGTTAGTGATCAAAGTAGTTAATACTGGGAACTAAAACGGTTACATATTAAGTTATTTTTAAACAAGCTCAAATCATCTGCCGTATGTTTAAAGATTACATAAAATTTTGAATTGTTCAAGTCTTGGTAGTCTTGTGATGGAAGTCGGCGTGTCTCAAAGCAGGTTGATGATCTGGTAGCCTTCCATCCAGCCCAGAACTTTGATGACCTTCACCTCATCAGTGGATGCTGGAAAACAGATATGTGTTATGGATATGTAAAGGATAATACTCCTCTTAAAGAAAAAAAAAATTACCAAGAGGAAAACAAACGTTTTAAGAAAATATCTGCCCATGTGGCCAATTCCAGCTGTGGCTTTTGCCATGGCCAAACCAATTTTATTAAGTGCACAACACATATTTGCAATTGGGCACAGATGACCTAATTTTTACTTTGAAGAAATTAAGGAGTTAGAAAGGTAGTGAGATATAATCTAGATCTGCTGCTATATGCTTTACTTGTAACATTCATATTTATGTTAGAAAACGCAATTTTTAATTAATTTCCTTACCAATTTTCAAATAATCAATACCCACTCGTTGCAATTATTTTAAATTGCTTAAGAATCCGTTTTGCACATAAGCATACATGCATTGGTGTAACAGTTTTAGGATAAATTATCATATCCAAACACCAATTTAGGTTTACACCAATAAGAACAACAGACAGTCAGTTGAAAACAACATAAAAACACATTATAATCTGTTAACAATGCATTTATCTGGGTATCCACTCAGGTACTATTTATTTGACAACAAAGTAAAGGGAGAAGCCAACCAGTGGGGTTACATTACAAAGCAAAAGTTGTTTTAGCATGGCGTTCAACCTAAGGCTAGCTTTCATGTAATTTGCTCTAAAACGTAACATGGTCCCTTACTGTAACACAGCAGTACCTTTAACTGAAATCTTACATGTTCTATCTGCAAAGTGAGCTGTTACTTTTTCACCGGGAAAGCTTTGAAAGTTACCTGTGGGGTGCTGATGCTGTTAGCTGCACTGAGCTATGGTGTCACGTCTTTCTTCCTCAGCCAAACCGGCGCGTTTCAGTTTCTTTCGGGTGCGCCCCCTGCTGTCGGGAAGTCTGAACAACAACAACAACAACTCTTAATGCATCACGTGACTTTTGGCACAAATTTACCGCAGCGGTGGTGGGATTGTTTCGTACTCGAGCAGAGGCTGTTTTGTGCGAGCAGAGGCAGTTTTGTACGAGCACAGACCGTTTTGTACCCGAGGAAAACTTATAAATGATATTTTGAGTGCAAGGTTGGCGAACAGTTTGCAAAACAATTTTTTGTGTGTGAAACATCTTTTTGTGTGCAAAACAAGTTTTATTTGTGTGCAACACATTTTTTTGCTTACAACGTTTTGTCAAGAAATTATCTCCATACACATTAAATCGAGTGAGATAAACGGCATCAATATATTGGGTAGAGAGCTTATTATATCTCAACTGGCGGACGATACCACTATTTCTTAAAGATGAAAAGCAAGTCTATATTATGTGTATATTAATCTAATATACACATAAATTATACACACATAAATCTCTCTCTTTCTTCATATATATATATATATATATATATATATATATATATATATATATATATATATATATATATATATATACCGATCTACAGACAACACCGATCTACAGACAACAGCACTTATCATATGGGAGCAAAACTATATACAGACAAGTGAGAGCAAAGGTGCTCATAACAGCATCTAAAAATAATACAATACAAACCTTGACCTTTTTTGTTGATTTTTCTGGCCGAAATATGACAAAATACTTTGTTGACGTTCATGCTGCCACACGTTCTCATTCATTACTTGGTTAGCTAGCAGCTGCTCTTTCTACTGGATCTAGCTATTCCTTTTCAAATAGCTAGATCCAGTAGGTTAGACTATTGTTTTTAAACTTCAGACAGTCCAGACAGTCCAACATCTACTGTCTGGACTCAGGAGTGGGTATTAGTTTTAACCGCTTCGAGCAGAAAACGTATTAATACTCTTTAAAAACAGACAACAAAAAATGTAATTAACAAATGTGAAGGACACAAGACATGTATTTATATTAGGGCTGTCAAACGATTAAAAATTTTAATTTGAATCGATTAATCACATAATGTCGATAGTTAACTCGAGATTAATTGCAAATTAATTGCATGTATTATCCTTTTATTTCTGAAAGTGTAATAGCCTGTTTGGGCATTTCAATATGCAATTTTGCAATAAATGACACTAATAAAATACATGCTTGTACAAAAAAAAAAAACATTTTGATTTTGTTATTTTTCAAGCACTTTTAAGAATTGGAATGAAAACATCCTAGTGCCAAATGTTAAACTCTGGACTATGATGGTTAAATGACTAATCGTGACGCCCTAATGTTTATACAATGTGTAAATAAATTTGTAAATAAATACCTGTTTTCATGCCGATAATTTTTTTTCCCTCTTAAACAAAGATAGACATGGTATTAGGCATATACATATAAATTAACAAAAATTTTACATTTCAATAAAGTCATAAGTTTTGTTAATTTTTCACTCTCTCTCTCACACATCTAATTCTGAGCTTTCACACCAACAATATTTTTGCTTGCTGTTTATATCCATATTCATAGTTTAAGCCTGGAAAAAGGTTTTAAATCTCCAGATCATTCCAGTCTTACACTTTGCTTGCAACTGAAGGAGCTTAATACCCTGAATGAGACTGTTTAGTAACTCCAGGTCCTTCGTTTGGCAACGTAATTCAGCCTTAGTTTGTCAAATACAGAGAAAACTAATTAATAAGCATTAAAGTACGGTTTATGGGTTGGGTTTCTGCAATGTTATCAATGTGTAAAAACTCATCTTCAGAACCAATGTCTGCTCAAAACTGTGATCTGCACCAAGTAATCTATATTCACCAGTTATCACCGGTTATTGTACCGTAAACTGCAGAGTTGCTCTCTCTGCCTTTACTGCCGTCGGCTCCTATGGCGGAGTGATATTTCAGCTGGATACACTCAAATTGTCTAATGCAGGCAGGTCTCTTAATAACCGCTGGTTCATCACTTATTTTAGAGCCCAAATAAGCGATTTCACTTTCAGAAACATGCCCAAAAAAACCGCAACCCCTGACTCATGAAATTTACAAGCACCTTGAAATAAAATTGCAAGCGCATGAAATAAACAGTCTGTGCAACAGTGAGCGCAGGTCTGTTTTGCTACAGTCACTAGCGCTCTTGAAACTACGGAAAGCGCAGAGGATAAAAGAAACACAGTCCGGAGAGCACGGTGGGGAAAAAACATTAGGGAACGGTGTGTGTTTTGACGCGCAATTAACGGCAACAAAAAAATGTCGCCGTTGTGGTCTAACGCGTTAAAACTGACAGCCCTAATTTATATACATTTGTAAAAATCCATAATATTACTTATTCAGACCAGAGGGGGGAGGAATGTATCCCCCCCAGGGATAAAACATGAATGACCAGAGGGGGGGACGTCACAAACAGAGGGGGGGTAAATCCCCCACAGCAAATCACACCCAGTATATATATATATATATATATATATATATATATATATATATATATATATATATATATATCATGTGTATATATATATCATGTATATATATATATATATATATATATATATATCATGTGTATCTATATATCATGTATATATATATATATATATCATGTGTATATATATATATATATATCATGTGTATATATATATATATATATATATATATATATATCATGTATATATATATATATCATGTATATATATATATGTATATATATATCATGTATATATATATATATATATATATATATATATATATATATATATATATATATATATATATATATATCATGTATCTGCCTTCTATATATATGTAGAAGGCAGATACAATGCAGCACAGGAATGACGCATCTTTTCTGATTCACATTCACAATAACAGAACTCAACTTTTTTCTGCCACATACAATATGGCGGTGAGGTTGACGCGCAAACCTGCGCCCTGTGACGCGTCTACATATATGATGTCTGTGTATATCTTAGGACAGACCAAGCTACAAACAGAATACACGTCAATTCAGGAAAATGTACTTTATGTTTTCAGACACTCTGAATCCGGTGAATTCTCAACCGATTTCCGGATAAACCAACTGACTGAAAACGTCACCCATTTAGGGGCTACATGGGACCAATTGATTGAATTAAATGATTGTCTAAATGATTTATTATTTGTTCAAACAGGATAGGGAAAAATATTTTCATCCTTAATTATAAGGTGAATTTTGTTTTATACAAATAATCTTGTACTAAAAATTAGTTTTATTAGAAAGTTAAAACTATCGATTAAGAGTTTAGCGCCCTCTGGGGTTCAAATCATGAACAAGAGAAGACCCTGTCATATAATTACCCGCATTTTATTTTATTTATTTTTTTACAAAAACCGAACAGGGAATAGAACAAAGAACACATAACAAAGCCAAGGCATACTTTTTTTAAATGCATTTATTAAGTACAAAATACACAAATACATATGCAAATCAAATAAATGGTAAAAAAAAAAAACCTGAAGAATATTCGAAATAAAATATGTTTCTATACTCCTAAACGTGTTTTTTCCCCAACTTTATTGATCACAAATTAGTTACATGCTCAAGTTGCATTTTAACAATAACAGTAAATAGCAGTTATATACAGGAGATCAACTTATTTTTTGCAAGGTAAAGGAAGAAAATTAAATAAATTAACATAAAGACAATATAAAATAAATAAATTAATTAATTAATGAACAGGCATTTACAATAACACCATTGGAAGTATACACGACCAATCCCCAAGATTATACATATGACATATGTAGGATTTAAAATCAATAATTAACAGATGGATCCATTTAAGCAATGAGACATTCCTTGCTAACAATGAGACATTTCCATGTTAACTTCAGTCTAAGCAAAGAAACTGTGACATGTCATTACAAAGTTTTTGTAAATGTCCATATTTGTCGGCTAACAAAGATAAAGACACAAAGAAGATTTTGAGTTTGTCTTTAAAACATATAATTGAAGGTTTTTGATTTTTCCATTTACATACATGTATATGATATCTTCCCATACTCATGACAATATTGACCATGTTAGATATAACCTTCGCAATGTCGTTTTTGTATGTCAATATTTGTTTCATATCAAAAGGTGTTATATTCTCTATTTTTGTACTTAACCAAATGTGCAGGTTCTGCCAAAAATGACGTGTGGCACTACACAAAAAGAAGAGGTGTTCAATAGTTTCAGGTTCTTTTTGGCAAAAAACACAGTCATCAACTTCAAATCCAAATCTCTTCTTAAGATTTTCTGCTGTTGGGTAATAACTATTTAAATTTTTAAATTGTACTTCTTTTACTTGTGGTGGAATGGGCCATTTTAAATATGTGAAATAGTTTCCTTTGTTGCCTGATTCAATAATTATTCAAATTTTTGTCCGTCCAGTAAAATTATGAAAGGTTCTACATTTAAAGGCTGTCCCGATAAAATGGTTGTTACATTTTTTTATCTCCAATAAGCAATTTTTAATTCTGGCAACACAGCTTGCATATTTGATTGGGATAGTGTGCACCGTATCAAGTGCTGCAGAGCAGCAGGCACTGCTCTGCATACTTTGTTAAATTTTATATATGAACAGTGGATACCAAATTTTTCTTTAAAAGCGTTAAAATGTAGGAAATTTCCGTGCTTGCCATTAGATATGTAACAAATATCACTCTTTTATCAAACCAAACTTGTTTAAATATGATTTTCCTGTTTATCATTATAGTTCTGTTATTCCACAGTGTGGAGTGATGCGGGGTAAAATTATGGGAAAAAATCATTTTCCAAAAATGTAGAATCTGTTTATGGAATTCAGATAATTTGACAGGCAGCTTCCTAATCTCAAAATCACATTTCAGTACGAAATCCAATCCTCCCACTTTTTAAAAAATAATTTTTGGGATATGAAACCAGATGGATTCTGTTTGTGACATGAAAGGTTTTATCCAATTGATTTTTAAAACTCCTACCATTGATTCAAAATCCAGTGTTTTCAAGCCTCCTTTTTTATAATCTTTAACCAGTTGGGATTTTCTAACATAATGTGTTTTGTTTCTCCATATAACGTTATATATTATAAAATTTGCCTTTTTAATGTTTTTTGGAGAAACATATATTGAGCTACATGGATAAATAAATTTTGATATCCCCTCAGATTTCGATAACAAATTACGACCAAAAATGAATAAATCTCTCATTTAGCCAGAGATTCAATCGTTTTTTCATTTTTTTCATTCATATTTTCTTCCTCCCTTATGTTTGTCTCTTTTATTAACTTTATGCCTAGATATTTGACTTCCGATTTAACAGGTATGGACATTATTTGTGTATCTGTACATGGATATAGTGGTAGTATTTCACTTTTGTGTAAATTTATATTTAATCCAGATGCTTTTGAAAAGACAGAGATAATGTTCAAAGCTTTGCAAACTAATGTTTTATCCTTTAAAAAGAAAACTGTATCATCTGCAAATTGACTAATGCGAAATTTATAACCAAAAATGTTTATACCTTTGAATTCCGAGTTATTTACAACCAAATAAGCCAACATCTGTGTGCATAAAATGAAAAGTTTTGGTGATATTGGACAACAATGTCTGATCCCACGGGAAATATCTATTCCAGGGGTCATTCCTGGGTTTAGAGAAACATAACTGATTATGTCTTTATACAACATATTTATCACTTTACAAAACTTTTCCCCAAATCCAAATTTTTTTAGTGTCTGAGTCAGAAAAGGGTGTTATATGGAATCGAAGGCCTTGAAAAAGTCAATGAAAAGAATGAGACTTTCAGAATTTATGAGCGACTGATAATCTATCAAATCTAATATTAGCCTCACATTATTATGGATATGTCTGCCTTTTATAAAGGCTGATTGAACCTCATCAATTAGTTTTGCCAGTACATTTTTGAGTCGATTTGCATATGCAAGAGCTAATAATTTGTAGTCATTGCACAGAAGAGTTATGGGTCTCCAGTTATTCAGGTTCAGTAAGTCCTTATTAGGTTTAGGTAATAAAGTTATAAGCCCAGTTTTCATTGTGGGGGATAAGCATCCTTTATCTATACATTCCAGAAAAGCTTTATATAGCAGATCTTTAATGTCATTCCAAAAGTGTTTATAAAATTCTGATGTTATGCCGTCTATTCCTGGTGACTTCCCATTTTTCATCTGCTTTAGTGCGGTTTCCATTTCTGATATAGTTAGGTCTTTATCTAATACCTTTTTTTCTTCTTCATTTAGCATTTTTATGTTGTCTTTGTTTCAAACATTATGTCGCAGTCTTCTTTTTGGAAATTGGATTTATACAGGTTGTTATAAAAGTCCCTTATTTCCATGTTTATCTGTTTTTGGTCGTCAATAATGGTATCATTTTTCTTCAATTTATTTATTCTCTTTTTGCTCTGCCTCTGTTTTTCTAATCTATAGAAGTATGATGTATTTTTTTCTCCAAGTTCTAACCATCTTGCTCTTGATCTCATAAACGCTCCATTAGCTTTTTCCTTATACATCTAGTTTAACTTGAAGAGCATTCAATTCAGCCTTTTCCTCTGTTGTTGTGTCAATTTTTCCACTTATCTCATTTATTTTAAAAAAAGATTTATTTTTGTTTCTGTTTTCTTGCTTGTGAAATGTTTTTCCCTGTACCAATCGCTAACTGTTTCAGTTCAAATTTGAAGCACTCCCATTTGTTCATATGCGACATGTCAAGTCTATTTGTGTTCTGAAAGAGAATTTTAACTTGTCTACACAATTCGTCATTAAGTAGTAAACTATTATTGAATTTCCAGGTATTTTCTGATGATTTGGGTTGTTGAATTATTTTTAATGATAGTTCAATCGTGCAATGGTCTGTTAGGGGGAAACGGAAATTTCACATTTTAAAACATCTTTAGCTATCATCTGAGAAATTAACCAATAATCTAATCTTGAACGCATATTGTTATCTGCAGAGTTAGTCCAAGTGTATTTTACAGATGTTGGGTTTGAAATTCTCCAATAATCCACTGTATGTGTTGATGTACATAGATTACTTAAAATATCATCATATTCAGGTTGCTGACCTCTATGAGGTTTATGATCAAGCCATGAATCAGGAGCTATGTTAAAATCACCACCCATTACAACTTTCTCTGTCATAAAAGTAAACTTTCCAGTCATTTATGAGCGAACTTAGATTTGCCACATGACCCTGTTAATTGTTTTGTTGTTGTAGCCATACACACAAAGTAGAATATATTTTTGATCATGCATCTCTATTACCATAATAAGCCAATGTCCATCTGGGTCACTTTTGTGTCCAATTACCTTTCCTGGAAATTTATTGAAAAGCACCATCACTCCAGCAGAGGGAGACGTTCCATGTGAGAAAAGTATTTCATCTCCCCATTGCTGTTTCCAAAATTTTCCATCTGTTGTTTCTGAGTGTGTCTCTTGTAGAAAAAAAAAATTTGCCTGTTGTTCCTTACAAAACAAAAAGAAAGCCTTGCGTTTAACAATATTTTTCAAACCTCTAACATTTATAGAAACAAAAGATAAAGACATAGCTTAGAAAAACTCCTGAATACGCCTTTTTTAACTTTACTAGACGCAGGAATGTTTATAGAGTCCTAAATTGGTAATATTTATTAAACCAACCCAAACAACATTTTTTTAACTCCACTTTTTTAAACAGTTTAACTTTAAGTATATCCTCTTTGAAGGCAATAACAAAAAAAAACGGGCTATGTCAGCCTTCGACCTTTCTTCTCCCTTATTTCTTAACCAACATTTTTTACAGAATCTAACATTTACTCTGAAGTATTTTCTTCTGAAATTATATCTTAATTTTAAACCAATAATCAACACCTTTTAAAGCATATTCAAAAGCATTTTTCCTTTCATGTTACCTGAGACAAAGGCACTTGCTTTTCTTTTTCTTCTTTTTTTCGTCCATTTATCAGGGCTCTACTCGTTTGCCATCAATGATAGCATATCCCTCTTTCAGGAAAGCCTTTCTCCCGTTTTGTCTGGCCTCTTCCACTTTCGGCCACAGCTTGGCTCTTACCTCTCGATCCTCTTTAGGGAAGTCTTCCCTGAAGTGGATGTTTAGTTCTTTGCAGACTCTTGCATCTTTAGATTTTTTCCATATCTCATTTTTGGCCGTTCGCGTTGCAAACTGAATGATGATAGGCCTTGGCATTTTGTTGTACGCTGCGTCGTTCTTCTTGCCCAGCCGATGCACGGTGTCAACCAGTTCCCGTATTTTGCCCACTGCCACTGGAATCACCCTGGTCAGGATCCTGACTACAGTCTCTTTTACATCCTCGTTGTCTTTCTCCGGTAAGCCCAGTAGCCTCAGGTCCCATCTCCTCTTGTATCTGGCATTTTCTTTACACATTTCCATCACAGTGCTGTTTTCTTTCTTCAGAGCAGTTATTTGGTTTTGTAGTCTTCCAGTTTCCTCCTTATTTTTTTTTACAGCTTGTGCGTTAGCCTCTATGCGGAGTACAAAACTCTTGAAACGTTTGTCCTGAGTGTCAAATCTTTGCAGGACTGTTTGAATAGCTTCGTATATGCTCTCGTTGCTAATGTTAGCTTCTTCGTCACTTATTTTAGTTTTTTTCTTTTTAAGTCTTTTGGGGTCAGCACTAGAGAGCGGTGTGTGCTCATTCAAAGGAGTTACCGTGTTCTCTTCCATGTCTTCCAACACTGGAAAGTCTTCTTCCTCACACGCCTCTTTCAGTGCTCCCAAGTTATAATCATGGTCCTGGATAATAGCTTGCCTTTTTGCTTTCTCCATGCCCCTGGTAAATGCTTTCTTTTCTTCTTCTTTTATCTGCAGCTGGAGTCTTGAAAGCTTGCTTGTAGTTTGGTTAAGGTCTCAAAGATTCTTTGGGTTAGTTGTACTTTCTAGAATGACAGTTTTTAGGACAAAAATTACTTTTTCTTTCAGACCCTGCTAAAAGTGCAGCTGCTCATTCCGCAATCTTGATTCTTCCTCTCCTAAACGTGCTTACAGCTGGGGGGTTTTATGTACTTTAAGAAATGGTGTATATATTGTTATTTCCCTAACCACAACTAGGAAACATCTTTGCTATTAAAAAAAAGAAATATATATATATATATATATATATACACTTGTAAAATATGCAATATTTACGCAAATATAAAGATATACATAAAGAAATCCCCGCCTCAAAAAAATACAAAAGAAAAAAAAAGTAAGAAAAACGAAATATTGCCTACCGGAAGTTATTCTGTTCGCGCGTGCGCAAATGAGCTGATGGTACGGATCGGGTAGTGACCATAGACATCATATACGTAGACGCCCCATTGTACGCTGCCGGCCGCTGGGCCGACGTGCCTACATGGCGGCCATCTTGGGTCAGACCACAGATCAGACATCTGCTGTCAAAATGAATAGGAGGCAGCTCAGATCTCATTTTAATCATATGTTCACAACGCTCGTGACATTTCAGACAAATTACATATATTTATTCAGAACCAAAACTATTTAAATTGAAGTCAAACTGGATGAAAAATGTACATGCACTTACATATTTTGCAGTTATATATTAATCTAATATACACACACAATTTATACACACATAAATTTCTCTCTCTTTCTTCCTATATATATATATATATATATATATATATATATATATATATATATATATATATATATATATATACTGTATGTATAGGCTATGTACACAGACACCGATCTACAGACAACAGCACTGATCTACATAGGAGCAAAACTATATACAGACAAGTGAGAGCAGAGGTGCTCATAACAGCATTTAAAAATTATATATTACAAACCGCAATCTGGGGGGAAATAAATCAACAAAAAACCTTACGCATCTAAGAATCAAATACATTACAAAATCATAGCAAAAACTGTATAATATCCCCCCCACCACAAATCATGTCTATCCAGTAATTTAGGACCATTTTGTTTGTTTTTGGTGTTTAATGTACTTTTCTCTGCTTCCATCCCTGCTACCCATTAGCACATATTGTGTTTATGCCAGAAAAACTGTAACTGTAAAGCATGAGGAATATCTATTATAAAATCTTACTTATGGAAAGTAATTCCCCTGGATCTGGTTTCTAGTAGGCCTATCCTTTTATTTGCGCACCCATAAGCGGAGTAAAAGTCAGGCTTCCTGGGACGTAGCTCTGGAAGTTTGCTTACTTTCAATACAAAATCGAAATTATATATTAAGTTAGACAATAATTTAATTTCATTCAATTGGTCCCATGTAGCCCCTAAAGGGGTGACGTTTCAGTCAGTTGATTTATCTGGAAATCGGGTGAGAATTCACCGCATTCAGAGTGTCTGAAAACATAAAGTACATTTTTCTGAATTGACTTGTATTCTCTCTGAGCGCAGCTAGGTCTGACCTAAGATGGCCGCTCTGTCGGCACGCCTCTCACCCGAGGACGCGGCGTCTACGTATTCATGTCTGTGGTAGTGACAGGCAGAAGTGTTGGGATGAGGAAGTAGAGCTCGGTCATCACACAGTGTTGGGTGTCTGTTTTCACAGAGGGCTTTTTCCTTCCCGAACATTTCCTTTGCACTGCTGTCTCTTTGTCTTCCAGAATGTCTAAGAACACCGTTTCTGATCGCTTCAGGAAAGTAGACGTAGATGAATATGACGAAAACAAGTTTGTGGACGAGGAGGACGGGGGTGAGAACCAGGGAGGTCCAGACGAAGCTGAGGTGGACTCTCTTCTCAGACAATATCCTTTGAGATGATGTGGTGACGGGAAGAAGCTCGGGGGTCCGCCAGCCCCTGCATGTCAGCGGGTCGGGGTGCTGTGCTTAGCTGCTTCCGGGTGGCAGCAACAGGAGGGTGTGGTCCCTGCAAAAACAAACTTTTATCGCATTTGTTTACTTTATAAGTTTATGGTTGGACATTATCATTTTCTGTGAAGTTGCCAGATCTGCTTTAGTTGTGGAGCATAACTTGATCATCAGTGCAGTTTACACTGTTGCTTCGCAGACTGTTACTATCTTACATTTAAAAAATTCCTCTTGATGTTTCAATTTATAGCATCAAGGCGATTAAAGCCGCCTTCAGTCTGCGCAGCTGGAAGTCTGTTGACTTCACCTTTATTACTTTTAGAACAACCAGAAGCTGCTGATGTTCTTTACCATATAAGGTAATCTTGCAGCTTCTCTTACTCATGTCATGGACGCTTGTGTACTTCCTGTCTCTCTGTGTGTGATCTTTGACCAATTATCTGCAAAGGGAACATGACTGGAGCTCTCCATGCTGTACTGAAGAACCCTCCAATCAATACCAAGAACCAGAATGCTAAGGTATAAACATCTGGCATGCTCCCTTGTGTCCTTCTTCTGTGTCTTATCTTTTGTCTTCAGAATATTTATGCCATTACCAAGCACCTGCCTTTAAAAAGCAACCAAAGAACATGGAGCAGATCGGTAGCTCTTATTCGGGCTCGCTCTGCGGCATGAAAAGAGGCCAGTCAGAAGAGTTTAACAAGCTGGACTTTTTAGCAACTTCTCATAAAGCAGAGGTGACACAAAGTGACATTCCCCATGTCTCTGTGCTTACCACCACAGTTACAGCACTTTTCCTGCACATCATCTTCACATTTGTCCAATTTAGGATCAGCACCACATTTGGGACACACCTGGCTTCCTTTTCAGGAAGCGATGTGTCCATATCTTTGACATCTTCAATTCTAGAAACACAGCACAATCATTCTTCTTATTCAGTTTGCAAACATTAGTGGTGCATACCGCCACTCACTGTACATGAAGTTGTAACTACAGCCTTCACCTACTATATTCTATGTGTTAGTTTTGTACTTATCTGTAAGAATCAGAACGATGGTTTATTTATAATCATGATTTCCTCTTTCCCCTCTGTTCCTAATATTCCATTTGTTCTACATTCTTTATGGCTCTTCTTCATCCCCTAGTTGTTAGAGGTTGGCAAAAAAAACTAGAGATGTGCATTGCAGCCACCATCTGATTGGAGTGAGGTTCTTGATGGTTTTGTATCTCAAGTGTGTATATGTATTGAGACAAATTTGTTCTTAATATTCAATCAAACAAAAATTAATTTCAATCAAATGTGTGCTCAAAACAAAAAAAAAAAATATTTTATTAAAATAGATGTATGTGTTCAAATCAAATTTCCCTCAATAGGTATACTGCTCAAAAAAATAAAGGGAACACTTGGAGTTACATTGTGTTGTATAAGTGTTCACGTTATTTTTTTAAGCAGCATATGTATATACAAATACTAGATCTAATTC
The DNA here is from genome assembly GCF_011125445.2 of Fundulus heteroclitus. Lineage (NCBI taxonomy): Eukaryota > Metazoa > Chordata > Actinopteri > Cyprinodontiformes > Fundulidae > Fundulus > Fundulus heteroclitus. The sequence goes on along the minus strand of NW_023397241.1, from coordinate 66,319 downwards.
TATTATTCCTTTTTATATTAATTTCAGTTTGCTCTATAAGTTAACTTACAATGTGTCTAATATATTAAACTTATATGTAATCTTTTTAAATTCTTCCCTAAATCCTCTTTCATGCTTATATTTTAGACATACCAATATACCAACAAGTTGTACTGTTTCATTATCCCCACAGTGGTCAAAACTCCATGTATTATACTTTAGTATTTAATGAAGTACAGTTATAATCAGGCCCAGTATGCTTAAATCTTTCCTGTTTCATGCCTTTTAAATCCTACAGAAGCATCTTCCTGTTCTTCCACATATCTTTTCTTAAATTCTTTCTTCAGTGTTTGATAGAGACTTTGTTTAAGCTCTAATTTACTTTTATATACTTTCCTCCTCTAGTTGGTTGGATTGCAACCATTTGTGTTAAGTAGCGCCAATTATGTACAGTAAGTGACCTGGTATTGTGACATGTCAATCATCTAGGGGCCCTGGTGGTGGGGGGTAATCAGATTTCTGGAGGGGGGGCCATTGCACCCCACCCCCTAGCTTTGCTCCTGGTCACACACATATCAACATCAATTCTAATATAAACAGAATAAAATCCAGGAAACAAGGCCAGCAAAATGATGGTGGCAGGATTTGAGGACCCCTGCACCCACACTTCTTTTACAGTTGCCTAGAGATGAACACTACACCCCCCTCTGTCGCTCGCTTCACTTCCACCCCGAAGCATAAGCTCCTCACTAAAATAAAGACGTGAGTGGGAAGAGGTAAATCCCAGGCTGAAGAAAATGTGGACAGAACTGATCGTTTCTGTGAGCACATTAAGTTGGGCTGAGACGATATGTGGAGGTATAATGTGGAGTTATAACAGTTGTAAAGCAGTCAGCTGGGACCTAAATATGGACTTATGGCATTTCTGGAACTTATTTTTTTGCCTTCTGATTCAACTGCTTTTAGTTTTTAGGGAGGTGTAGATTCGACATTTCTTTGGCTACATCTATCTGTTTTACTTTGGGGACTTACAGTAATCGAAGGAGATAAAAAATTGTTAAATTGCTCCCCTGGTACCGAGCATTGGTGCTACTATGTCAGTGGTTCGGTTGACTTTACTGTAGTGATGATTGAACTTCAGACGTGTTGAACGGAGGTGGTGGAAGTTCATATTTTTCAAAAGAAAAGATTTTTTTTTAAATTAGATTCTCTACTAACTGCAAGTATGCTTAATGAGACCATTTGCGACAACATGAGTACAGACCAGTAAACGTGAGCCACACGGGACGGAGAGAAAAGCCGCATGCTGCTGGTGCGCCCCACATTTCAAATGCTTCCAATGCCGCATATCCATCTGATAAATCTAGACTCTATAATTTTCCAAAGACACAGCTTTTTTCTTCTTCAAACAGGACACATGCACAATCTTAATTATCCACTAAGCTATTTTAAGGTGGGATCTTTGGCTCCTGTTAGGACAATCTTTTAGTTGCCAAACAGCCAGTTAGTGCAGCGTTCTGCCTGTAGCTGGAAATCTGTGAACAACTGATATTGATAACCTAACCAGACACTGTATGTTGGAGGTTTTTCACCATCTACAAACTTGAACTCTTACATGGCTCCTGTGCATATTACACTTGATAGATGCTGTAACAACACAGCTTTTAACTGATAGTTTAGCTGCACATTGCCTGACTGACAATATCCCTCTCTCTGTTTGTGTGGCAGGACCGAGCGGAGTTGCTGGTGGTCAAAGTGCTAAGTGGGTTTAAGAGTAGTGACATAGAAAAAGCTGTGGGCTCACTGGACAAAGCGGGGGTAGACCTGCTGATGAAATATATTTACAGAGGCTTTGAGAAACCATCTGACAACAGCAGCGCTGTCCTGCTGCAGTGGCATGAAAAGGTAAGTACCAATGTGTGTGTGTCCATTTCAACACATTAGAATATCATGAAAACTTGTATATCCTGAAATTGTACATGGCGGAATGACTGATATTTATAAACTCAGCAGTGTGCATGCCGTAGTCATGCACACTGCTCGAGGCTAAATGAGATGAGAAAAGGCCATGAGGAGGGCCAGTTCACCTCTGGGTCTTGGTGAATGGACAAGTGGGCTGTGGGGGATCAAGTCTACAGAATCAGAATCAAGTTTAATCGCCAAGTAGGTTTGCACTTACAAGGAATTTGACTTGGTGTTGATGGTGCAAACAAAAAATAAAAATACAATAAAATAGAAATAAAATGGATATATATATACAGAAGCTATATACACTCAGTAAACTGCGCGTTAATGTAACGCAGAAGCTTGTAAGTCCTGAACGGGGGAGAGAGACAGTGTCCAGTTTCACGGGCGGCTCTTGGCCTTGTTCATAAGGCTGGTGCAATAGTCTAATTAAATTAGTGGGCTAAAGTCAGTCACAGCAAGTGTCGGGTGTGGTGGCCATCGGGAGGTTCTGGAGGATTCCCAAATCTGTGTTATGTGGTGGTGTTCAGGGACACCACCACACACTTTAATATAGAACTGCCACTGCCCTTTTCCATTAGACCTCTACAGCCCGAGGCCTTTCAAAAGCCCATGTAGTGTTTCAACTATTGGATTTTCACATTTTCCTGGCTGTATTTCCCTGTAAAAAGACCCTGCTCTGGGGTAAGACTTAGCAAGAAGCCTGGGGCTTTGTTCAATAAGCAGGGTTGTTCAACCTAACTCTCGCCAGATGGATGTAGTTCTGCCGAGCTCCACACGTCCCCACACATCCATCTGGACCCGCTGCCAACCGATCAGGTTGTAAAGATTCCTCCAACGCTGCCTCACTTACTGAGGACGGGGTAACCATGTTTGGGAAGATGCCAGTTATTTTATTTTTAATAGAATAAATTTTATTTATGAAGAATCCCATAAAGCCATTCCTATTGAGAGCTAAAGGAATGGATGGATCAACAGAGCTGTGACTCTGGGTATGTTTGGCAACTGTACTAAAGAGAAACCTAGGATTATTTTTATTCTCCTCTATTAATGATAAAAAATATGCTGTTTTAACTCTGTGAAGGGTATTTTTATACAACAGTAGACTGTTTTTTCTAGATTAAGAAGGCTTTCTCTAGATGTGTAGAGGAAGCGACACTGTCAACAAAAGCTTCAATTTGGGAATGGGAAGAAACAGCATTGCTGCCATCTGTTGGGCATTTCTGTGATACCAAGGAAATTAAAAGGGGGCAGACTCATTAAAGTTTGATTCAGCATTATGTAATAAAGATCTACTATAATAAAAATTCTTTTGGTGGGTGGAGAGCTCAGTTAAATTGAACTCAAAAGGTTATTAAAAATGGTTAGATAAGACAGGGTTGTGAGGAAATACTGTTAATTCTTCACAATCAATTCCATATATCAGCACAAGGTACAAGTATGAAGGCAACAGTGCATTGGTTTATTCACATTTTGAGCAAAACTAATTGAACCTAGGATAGTATTAAAGGCTACATTAGGGTCATCACATAAAATCCCTCACTGTAATAACCTTGTCAGTGTTAATTGGCCTGGGACCAATTAATAAATCAGACTGAAAGAGTGTTGTTGCTCCTCGTCCTGTAGTTCTGGGAATGTAGACATTTGAATGATTAGCAGCCAGGTTTCTGTGAGACAAAATAAATCAATCATATCAGAAATTAATTCATTATCTAACAGAGTCTTGGGGGGGGGGGGGGGGCGCTTATATTTAATAAACCACATTTAATAGTTTTATTTTTTGGTTCAAGTTGACTTATTGATTTTAATGAGACTTTTATGATTTGCTCCTTTTAGATCAGTTTTTAATCTCTTTAGTTTTGGCTGTCGGAAAGTCACCGTCTCAATAGGGTAATGGGTGGGTAATGGTACAGAAGCTGCAGAGAGGTGTGTTAAACTATGGCTCTGCTTCCTGGTCTGGACCCTGGGTTGTCAGCATTTTGGAGAACTAATAAATCCGGCCAGATTCCTAGAAAGAAGAGCTGCACCATCCAAAGTGGGATGGATGCCGTCTCTCCGGATCAGACCAGGTTTTCCCCAGAAAGTTTGTCAGTTATCAATGAAGCCCACGTCGTTTTCTGGACACCACCTAGACAACCAGCGGTTGAATGACGACATGCGGCTAAACATGTCATCACTGGTCAGATCAGGCAGGGGACCAGAGAAATTACGGAGTCCAACATTGTTTTAGAAAACTTACACACCAAAGCAACACCAACTTTAGTGACCTCCGATTGGCGTAACCGAGTGTCATTACTGCCAGCATGAATGATAGTGCCTGTTCTGTTTTGGTTTTCCTTGCTGCACAGGTTGTTTTCAATGCGGGTGGTTGAAGTAGCACGTCAGTAAAGACGATGGACATGTGGTTTATCCAATCATATGCAAGGATTTTTGATAAGGCCCCCCTTCTGAAATACATCTCCAATGGAGCAATTCCAGGTGGGTGTTTGAAGTTCTGCAGAACAAAATCTATCTGGCGAGATTCAGGTCAAGGGTTGTGTTCTGCAAGACTAAATAGTCTCCCACAAGAGGGTGAAGGAACAGTATGGCGTATTGATTTTATACCCTTAATTTATCAGAAAAAAGTAGTTTTAAGATGTTTTTAGGTGAGAAAGTACACCTCCAAACTATCTGTGCTGTCAATTCATCAGAATTATAAGCTAATTTTAATTCTGCTGGGACTTATTATGATCGTCAGACAGGCTGGTCTGGTAGTGGAAACCATGTTGTTGCAGTGTTTAGTCGGCCAAACAGGCAATGATTTCCTGCAGACTGGATCTGTTCGTCGCTGCTGAAAAGTCAATATAATGTTTACTAAGTTTGTGGGGAATATTTGCATAATACCAGATATCAAAAGTGAAAATCTTGGCTGGATGTTTCCTGGGTTTTAAGGTAATTATAAACTGTTTCTCCACAGTCTTGTAATTAGACTATTTTAGTACTAATGATCAAACAGAGCCCTTTTAATTTTCCTTGTGCACAAAAACACACTTCCCTAAAGGCTTGTTCACACGGCAGGATTTTAAAATTGTCTGCCGATTTTCAAAACCTGAGAGATGCCACACATAACGATTTTTTTTTTTTTTTTAGATAAAACATGTTTGCTCATACAGTTTGTGATTTCTGGTCAGACAGCATGCTCAACACACCTCACACAAACAAATTTCGCTTGAGATCATTCAGATTTCAGACGGAAAATCTCGCGAATCCTCTTCAGATCAAACATGCGTTCAGAGTAAATAAACATGGATGACCAGGAAGAATAATGCTGATAGTCTGTGGACTAATTTTAGCTGAGGAAAAAAAAAACATAAAATGAAAAGACGGTGGTTAAAGAAGGGGAGACAACACGACCGGGGGCTCTACGCTTGCTGCACTATGAAATTAGTTTTTTCTGTCGGGGAATCCCTCACTTTGCTTTCGTGTTGGCTGCACGTCACATTCCACAGGCTGCATACTCGTTTGTCCTCAGGAGACCACACATGCTAGGATATCTGGGCAAGACAATCCAGCATGTTGAATATCTTTGACTTGAGGCTGAAGCGGCCCAACGTTCCACCGAGCAGATCCGATGGCTCTAAATGAATGCACCACACACGGCAGGATATTCTTTTAAGATTGTCTTCAGACGCTGATAATAGGCGGCTCTCGGAAGGGGGAGATCAGGGCGAAAATCGGGCTGAGAATCCTGCCGTGTAAACTAGGGCTGGGTATCATCTAGGATGAGCCGATTCGATACGATTCTCGACACACAGCTCACGATACGATACGATTCTCGATACATAGCTCATCTTGATTTGATTCCAATATCGATATTTATTACTTTGAATTAATGCTCAGTGATTCAATCACCAAAATCAGCCAAATATTATGTTTATGTTCTATTTATTGATCACAGACATATTAACAGGAAAATAAAGTGCATTTGCTTCAATGCATTTAACGTGTCACAGAAACCAAAAATGTGCCCAAACATCTGATTTTAGGGACAAAGGAGCTTCTAAAATCCTGTCGGCCGTTCCACAAATTCGTCTCACTTGCTCTCCTTCGCTGTGAACTGTAATGGTTGCGCTGTAATAACGCCCCCTAGAGGTTGGGAGGTATATCGATATTGAAAGCCAGAATATCGATATTAAATCGTTTTTAAAAATATCGATATTAATCTTTATATCGATTTTTATGCACAGCCCTAGTGTAAACCACCCTTAAGACTGACTTTTCATGTAAAACTAAGTTGGCGGACTGTGAACTATTTTACTATTTAAAATTTACAAACCCAGAAGAAAAGATAAAGGCCTTTTCAGCTTGTTAGACACAGACAGGTGCGCTGTATTTATTTGAGATCTCTGGATTTGGCACTGAAAGTTTAGTCTGTTGATCAAACCACCGTCTGTTTTGTGTGTGTGGAGCAGGCTCTGCTTTCCTCCTCCTATAGTAGAAAAAGTGAAAGAGACTGCGTATATCCTTTAACCTGTAAAAATAATTTTGCTGTGATCAAAAGTCTGTAGTACTGTACTCAAAACTTGCTCCTATCGTTCTCACCATGGTTGAGGGAAAATTATACTCTAAAGTTTGCGGAATGAAGTTAAAATTTGGAGCACAGATCAGTCTCGTCTCCCTTCCACTTCTGTTACACCCCCTGAAACCACATTGAGTGATTTATAGTTTTCCAGATACGCTCAACCTTTTGTTGAATGTCAGTTTGCAATAATAGAAAACTTCCCGGATGCAGACAGGAGTACTTCCTCCACACACTGTATAGGAAATATGAACGCAATCCTTGACATTGCAAAGTTTTTGTTTTTTCCAGGGCAAATATTTTCTCCAATGTGCTTAAAACGTTTTGGTTTTTGTGCTCGCTGCAAATTCCTGACCTGGAGTCCTGTTCTCCATTTGACTTATTTCCCCAGGCTCTAGCAGTGGGTGGAGTTGGCTCCATTGTCCGAGTTCTGACTGCAAGGAAGACTGTTTGATGATCCCAAAATCCATCTTGGTCCAAGTCACCAGAGATGTTCAGGACTCGTGTCTTTTTAAAAAAGAAACTGGGGCTGTGTGACTTTCTGATCCATTCCTTTTTTTTCCTGTTTTCACCCACACCTCTGGGATTCAGAAGCACTAGCAGTAATGCAGGAAGGTGCTGGCACCTCAAACTGCTGATGTCTGCCAGCTGTGCAGAATTCCAATTTTCTTCTTAATGACAACACTGCGCCTTCCTCTATGTGCTCAGCTTGATAGTTACCACAATCTAATCTTCCTTATTTCTTGGCCTCCAACTCTTGTCAGATGGGAAGAGTGGGAAAGGTGGATGGGAGTCTCATTGACCGCTTTTCCTGTCTTCTTCCCAGTGCATGCTTGGACTGAACTTCATTTTACCTCACTGTAAACAATTTTGCTTGGTCTTTTTTTTTTCCTACTTTACAAAAACCACAGCTTGTGTAACCTGGTTTTCATGTGGCACTGTTGTGTGGATGCTTTTTTTATCTGAAATAAAATACAGAGCTAACACTGATTGGTCCTTTATTCTTGAAAGGCGGAGCTTTCAGAGTTTTGACAGGTGAGGAAAAGATGTGCTTTTTTTCAATCTGTCAAAACATCAATACAGTAGATGGTTGTTTAATAGAACATAGCTGTTGTTCATGCTACCACTAAACATGTCATCACTAATTTATTCATCATTATCAATGTACTCTGTTCTATGTGGGACAGAAGCATGGTCAAGAGGTTTGATTCATTTTTAAGTCCATTCGACACCACAGGGCAAACTAAGGACATTATTCTGTGTTTAGAGTGCTCAATGAGCACTACCATTTCTCCAGAGAAAAGCTAAGGTCCTGGGGTCTCATTTTATAAAGCTTGCGTATGTACAAAATGGACCCTGAAAATTGCATATCACTATTCAAGCCAAAGTTGTGGTCTATTAAAAAACTTGACAGGAACTCTGATCCCTGCTTACGCTCATTCTGGGAACTGGGGAAATTGACGACGCTGATGTTAAAATGGTGAATTACAGCAAACTGCATCATGATCCACTCGGACGTTCAATGTCACTCCATATCAGACTTTAATTCTAGATTGACTGTCGTTAAAGCATTCAAAACTTGTGTTTTTCATGTTTGCACTGGTGACATAACTAGGACCTCTCAAATGAATGCCCATAAGTCAACTTAAATCTTAAAAGTCCACCACATTTTATTGGAGTTTTCTACCATCCGATTGCTCTCCTGATGATCACCAGGATAACGTGTACCACAGATTAACACATACATTGTGACAAGGTATAAGCCAGTTACTTTATTTGTTGTAAGCGATCAAATACACTTGTGCACGATGGATACATTGGCACTGCTGGAACACCTTTACCAATAGAAGAATTAAGAGGGAATGCAGTTTCAGGGATGAAAAATTTCCTGGTCAATGATGACAACTGGCTAATATGGCACTTTAAACTCCAAGCATCATTCAAACGTCTATGCAAAGTTTTATAAATGAGAACCCTGGACTATAGACAAGAAGCCAACTAGCCTGGATGCTCGTTTTGCCCAGGTGGAGATTCTCCACAAGGAGTTTCAGGCTCTGAAGGAGTCTCTGTTAGTGCTGGACGATAATTCAATAGCGACATATCGATGATAGAAAAAAGGGTCAATAAAAAGTTCAATAGAATAAAAGTCCTTCCTTCCTTATGCATTTTAACCATGCAGGTTAATATTAGTGATTACATCATCCCAACCAAACACAAATGCAAGACCTAGGAAACGCGCTGTCACTAAGCTCTGCCCCCTTCAAAGGGTACAGAGAGCTTAAGTTTTCTTTTTTGAAAACTTGTAGTTTTGGTAAGATGTTGGTTGAATAAAGGATTGAGTTTGAATTCAGTGTTTGAGTTCTGTATCTAAAAATAGGTTGCTAAGCAACAGCATAAAATGGCCAGGGCTGCACTTAAAATACATGTTTTGAATTTGTTGATTATCAATATTGATCCAATATGAATTCTATTTTGATTTTTTCCCCCCTATATCATCCAGCTCTAGTCTCTGGAGTTCACCCAGAAACAACTAACTTCAGTCACAGCCAAGAACCAAACACTGACGGATAACACAACAACTTACTGGATTGACGCAGCTTTTCCGAGAAAATAGGAAAACGAGAGACATCACCATTTTTAGTCTAAGATATGAGCTCTCTGAGAGAACTAAGAATCTATGAATACAGGCACAAATTTTTATCCATCCACCAGTCCCAGACAGGTTTTAGACAGTAAGCATAAAGTTTTATGTTAAAACATTGTTTTATTGTCCAACCAGAAAAAAGCTGTACAGATCCACACACACTGGTACCAAATATAAGAATGAAGGAGTTTTCTCTTTCATAAAGCACAACATAGACAGTTTTCATTTGGGGTCATCCTCATGATTTCACAGTTGGCACATTTATGGATGAAAAAATCTGAACGGCAAGGTTCTTCTACCAGGTTGCCTTTTCTCCACAGCGATACATCTTTAGTTTCCAAAGGTTTGTCTGAAAGTTTCTTTATAACACGAAGCTGCCAGTGTTTGTGTTTCCATTCTGAAAAATATCTTACAATAGTGAAAAAAGGAAACAAGAAAACAGGCTATTTTGGTATTAGAATTCCACAGTTAAAGATGCCGTATGATGGGTATGTACAAAATTCAAGCATTTGTACACTCATTTTACACAGGCTCACCTAGCTCAGGAATAAACATCAAGTTTATTTGTCCAAAATTCTGACCTTAAAAAAAAAATACTTTCTAGTTTTACAAGATTTAAATTTAGGAATTAATCTCATCTCCTGATTTATGAAATGGCATTGTTTTAAATGTCAATATGAAATAATTAAAATCTAGGTTCCATAATGTAGTTTTTAAAAAAAGGTATAGTGGACATTTTTCCCATGTTCCATCCTACCTGCTGTTTCGCTCCTCAGGGGGAATCACGTGACGGAATCTCCCAAACAACCTGGTCTCATTTCTTTCTACAGAGGCCTTCATCCTCTTCTCATAGTTTTAAAATGTCAGAGTTGCAAAAATATATGTTAAGAGCAGTGGAGTACAATGAAAGGTTGAAACCGAAGCTAACTGGATACATAAACAGTAGAAGTGCGCAGCCAGCAAGCTGAGACTAACCAGCAACATACATGCACATTGGTGTTAAGTGAGCACGTCACAAAGATAGACATGTGGGACAACCAATACATAATATGATTCTTCAATAGGACTTTCAAATGTGCTGAGAACCTGTTTCCCAAACCTGCAGATCTCCCTAGATGATGGTTGAGGTTTAGTGAAGGAACCAGGCCAGTTTCCCTTTTTAGTAATTTGTCCTTACATCTAAGCTCACTCACTTCCAATTCTATGGACACTTTTACACACATACCTTAAATCCATCCATTTCAGTTTACTTTTCTTAGTAGGAAAGTTTCTTTACTAATTGTGGAGGTAATTATTGAAAAGCTGAGATAGTGGTTCAGATTCCTGTTTGTGGCCCAGCAGATATATGAACAATGACCTCCTGCTGCTGGATATTTTTATTGTAGTCCTATAGCCATATTTCCTTATAGTCCACTGTGAGCAAATAAAGAAAGTATGTTTAAATCATCCTTAGTCAAAGCAGCTAAGAAACATCGCCTGGCAGGTATAAACTGGTGCATAATCAGGACAAAACAGCTTGCGGTAAATGGCTCCAGTTGGTTTGAAGTGAGCCATCCTGCAAATGTATTAAATAAGCAAGTGGAGGAATGACCAGCGCCTTTTCTGAACAGATGAGTAAGTTCAAGGGTTTTGAAATGAACATCAATATTAAAGTTTTCTGTGACCCCAACTCTACCTACACACTTATCTCTCCTCACATCCGTCCATTTAGTGTTGCTGCCTCTTGTTGCTGACAGCAGCAGCCTTAGTATCTGAAAAATGCCTAAACCCCTTTAAATGTGGTTGTGTTGCCATCTTAATTGTGGTTTGTGCAATAAAGAGCCTTGAGGATTTTCACTGTTAACAAATAAGATGCAAAAGAAAATTAAGTTAGAACAGTTTACATACAAACTTCAGTCAAGTGAGAGAACTCTTCTATTCCCGTTCAGATCCTTTAGTTAGCTACACACAGAATGTAACTTTTCTACTGGCTTTCAGTCCTTGTGTGCTGTGTGAGCCCGTTGTGTCATTATTGGTCAAAAAACCAAAGCTGTGGACATTTCTATGGACATTGAATACTGTAGTGGTCAGACAAAACAAACAAACAAAGAACCCCAATACCCCCACCCACCCACCCCCAATAATACACATTGCTTCCTCTCCATGTTACAAAAGACATTTATAAAAAGGTTGAGCCACAGAAAGCAGCCACAAATTTTAAGACAGTTTCTATGGCAACAGATCAAGACAACAGAAAGAAGATGCTCAAACCAAACAAGTCAGGTTTCCAGATGACAAACATCAGCCTGGCCAGTCAGCCCTCACACACACATTTAAATCTTCTCAGACTTTTCAGCAACACACATGACAAAAAAGAGAAACCAAAGATTCTACATATGTTAGGCTTGTACAGCCTGCTGCTGCTCCAAGTCGTCACTTGTTAGAACACACTTTGTTTAAAAAACTATGAGAGAAAAAATAACATGCAATTTGAATCCCCTTCTAGAACATCACAACTCAAACATCAGTGCCTAGTAATTACAGTTATTCATGAAGAAAAACTGATTGTCCCCATAGGCTCCAACTGATCCCATTTCAGGAGCCTAAAATAAATTATGAACAATTTGAACACAAAATTAAAAAATGAGCAAGAAAAATCCCTGTAACTCATTCTGCCTCAGGACCTTTAAAAAATATAGGCCAAAAAACAAGCAGGTCTCAAAGAGGGGGATACAAATAATGTATAATCAGAAAAACTTCTCCAAGGATCAATAACAAGCTTCATATTCATTTTATATTTACAGTTACACCCTTAAATGTAGTTCAGATGCATCTTACATTCTCATGTAGAGTTTGGAAACTGAGAAATATGGATTATTGAGCAGAGTTTGTCTCTTCGTCTTTTTCCTCGTTATTGCAGACATGTATCATGACAGTTGTGACCTAACAAATTCTGCTATAAATTCTGGACAAGATGTTTTTAGACACAATCAGGAACAGGATCAGCATCCCATGTTTGTCACAGAAACCAAAGTTTACCACATGAGGGGACAAATGCCAGTATTTTTCCTCTATCATTTAAATCTACAATTCAACCAATGAATGAAGCCTATTTTTGGCTCTGTACTTGTTGTTTGAGGTTTAATCTGCTGTGCTGATCTGCTGCTGTATAACAAGAGACAAAGATACAGAAAGTATAAAACAGAGGTTTTTTTTCTCTTCACAGAAGTCTATTTGAAGGCTTAACCAAACCTCCTGGTCTCTGTCAGACACACATTCTTCTCCTTTTGCTTGTGTGTGCAGCTGTAGTCATGTCCATCTGTTACCTCCATCTGGTGTGTATTTTTATGGATGGAGTGGTGTATGTGTTTACTTGTGTTCTTTAGTGGGGGCAAAGTAGAGCTCCATGGGTTTGTTGACCTTCCAGTACTTTTCACTGACAAGCTCCAGGGAGAAGGACCCATTCAGAACCTGTGAACAGAATTTAACATTTACAAGATTTTTTCTTCTTCTATTTGTCATTGCAATTGTACATTCCAACAAAATGTGTCCTCTGTCTTTAAGCCGTCAATTAGGCAGCAGTTAGGCAGCTTTTACAGTACCCGGGGAGCCAGGGACACAGTGGATGGGGATCAAACCGGGTACTTGCAACCTTCGCAGAGCCCAAGGCCGCAGTTATAACCACTGAGACAGCCCTCCCTTGGTGGCCTAGTGGTGGCCTCTGTCAATGGTGCAGCTGCTTTACCAACTGAGCTACTAAACAATAGAGTGATTTACTCCAAATCTACACAGAGAAAACATGATACATTTTCCTAAATGATTAAGAAAAAAACGTGTGTCCACACCAGAGGACCCATGTGCTGTGACACTGCCAAAGAAACATGCAAAAAACAACAAAAAAAACAGCATGTGCAGACAACTCATGTGAAATGCGCTGTGTAGAGCTGCCTTGTTAGGAAGAGTTTGAGGATCCTGCTAACAGCCATAACAAAACCGCAATAATAGATGACACCATCTTTGTTGTTATTTTTAGATATAAAGTTATTTGCATCCTTTTTTTTTTTTTGCTCTTTCTATAAAAAAATATTTTTGTACTTTGGTTTATTTTTTAAACATTTGGAACAAAAGCAAACAAAATAATCAGTGATCTTTTTTTAAGTATCGATAAAAAAACAGATATATAGGAAGTATTGTTAAGACTAGTAGTAGATAAATCCTTAACACCCAGTTAAGAGTAAATACAGTAGACAGGATAACACTGATAGTATAAGTGTTAATGTTCTTAAAGTATAATGCGTTGTAAAGTATAACGCATTGTAAAGTATAATGCGTTGCATATGCAAAACAAGCTTGTCTAATGCGGCCGCATTAGACAAGCTTGTTTACATACGCAACGTTTTCTGATCGGATTGAAAAGTGTCCGGATTAAAAAAGGAAAAAAGTATTCTGAAAGCACCATTTATATGACCTAAAAAAATCGAATAATCCGGTCATAACCTGCACTTACTTGCACCAAGCTTTATTCAGAGTACAAACTCTCTGACTTTAGCAGAGTTGTTGAATTTCCGTAAAATAAAAAAACAGAGGTTTTGTACTTCTTCAAGAAAAAAAAAAAAAAAAAAAAAAAAAGACCAACAACAAACGCGGAGGTGTGTTGGTTCTGACTGTTCTAAGTACATAGAATGGAACCGCATCAGGTTCTGATAGTGGTTGAGAACTCATGCTGGGAGCGGGAGGAGCTTATGATCCTCCCAAAATGTTCTGTGCTACACAGCACTGCAGCCCATCTTCTACATGCAGGTGCTGTAAGTTCATGAGTTAATCAGAACAAGTGTTTAGATGGTCACTGATCAAATTATGTATCATAAACCAGCCCTCTCAATCAGAGTACTATTTCATTATGATGGGGATAACTTGATGATTAAGGTTTAACTTTTAATTTGCTGACAAAGTCTGAGTAAAGGTACTGTATGTATGGGAGAGATGAACAGGGCTCTCCTGACTTTATGTTGTTTATGCCAGCACATGAAAAGTAGAATTCTGGCCAAAAGTTTTATTGACGAAATTGTTGACCTTTTGGGTTTTGATTTTATTATTACAATTAAATAATAATAATAATAATAATCATAATAATAATAATAATAATAATATGTTCAGTGTTTTTTCGCTAATCCACCTCTTATATATTTCATTCCTTATGTAATTTTGTCTGTGTTGTGTGCACCTGCCTGTTGCTTTAATCCTATAAATTTCCCCGTCGTGGGATAAAAAAAAGGATTAGCTAATGTTATCTTATCTTAAATAACACTTTTTAATATATGTACTGGGTTCTTTCAAGGTCTTAATTACATGTTATGTGTGGGCTCCAGTAACATCCATCCATCCATCCATCCATCCATCCATCCACTGATCTACCTGGATGTTCCCTGGAGGACTGAAACGCCTCAGTCAGAGACGTCAGTCTGTGGGTCTGTCGGGGCAATGAGAGAAGTTTCGTCTTCTCTCTCCGTTTCTGGGGCTCGACGTTTTCATGTTTTTTCACGTGCTTAGATAAATTTGTTGTGTTTCCACTGAAATGAACCGGCTTTTTACAAAACATACAGCTTGATTTCATTTACGGTATTAAAATAAAGCCAAACGGTGCTACTTCCTCTGTTCATATTTTTTCGCTGCTGCGGTCTCTCTCAGCTGTTTGTGTGAGAGCTCAGTGGGCGGGCCAGGCTGAGCCTGCGTGCTGATTGGCTGGCGCCGCTGAGCCATGTACGAGAGGGGAGGGGGAGCGGGAGAGTGCTTCCGTGACAGCGCGCTGCAGTCAGCGCGCCTGCTGACTGACACTGACTGAAAGCATGTGAGCAACATGCGTTAATGCGCGATAAAATAAATATCGCCGTTAATAGTCTAATGAATTAACGCGAAATTAACGCGTTAACTTGCCCAGCCCTAAGATATATATACATATATACATACATACATACATACATACAATATATATCATATATATATATAATAGATATATATATATATATATATAGATATATATACACACACATATATATATACACATATATAATAAGAGATATATATATATATATATTATATAGATATAGATATATACACACCAGATAATACACACATATATACACACACATATATTATATAGACACAATATATATATTCTAATATAGATAGATAAGAGCTATATATAAGATAAACACAATAAATACACACATATAGATAAGAGACATAATATATATATTACAGAGAGAGAGGAGAGAGCGACAGAGAGAGACTGAGACAGAGAGAGACAGATCAGACAGAGAGGAGCAAGACACAGACAGGAGAGGAGAGACAGAGTATGTAGACAGACAGACAGAGAGAGAGAGGACACCAGGAGACGAGAGTAGGAGACACCGACTAGAAGTAGAGGACCCAGACAGAGAGGACAGAGAGAGAGAGAGAGAGACAGACCCGCGAGAGAGACAGAGATGAGCAGGACAGCGAGAGATAGAGAGACACGAGAGAGAGGACAGAGACACAGACAGAGAGAGAGAGACAGAGAGACACAGACAGAGAGAGAGAGAGAGACACCAGAGAGAGAGAGCGAGAGAGAGAGACACACAGAGATGAGAGATGAGGACAGAGAGAGACACAGAGAGAGAGAGAGAGAGAGAGAGAGACAGAGAGAGAGAGAGAGAGAGACACAGAGAGAGACACAGAGAGAGAGAGAGAGAGAGAGTAGAGAGAGAGAGAGAGAGGAGAGAGAGAGAGAGAGAGAGAGAGAAGAGAGAGAGAGAGAGCGAGAGAGAGAGACACAGACAGAGAGAGAGAGAGAGAGAGACACACAGAGAGAGAGAGAGAGGGAGAGAGGAGAGAGAGAGAGACACACAGAGATGACGAGAGAGGAACAGAGCACACGGCAGAGAGAGAGAGCAGAAGACAAGGAGAGAGAGAGAGAGACAGAGACACACAGAGAGAGAGAGAGACAGAGAGACACACAGAGAGAGATAGACAGACAGACATAGAGCAGAGAGAGAGATGAGGAGAAGGATGAGAGAGAGAGATAGAGATAGAGAGAGAGAGTATGGAGAGAGACAGAGAGACAGACAGAGATGATCTAGACAGAGAGAGAGACAGACAGACAGAGAGAGAGACAGACAGACAGAACAGAGAGAGAGACAGACAGACAGACAGACAGGAGACAGACAGCAGACAGACAGACAGAGGAGAGAAGAGTTATAGAGAGAGAGCGAGAGAGAGAGGAGAGAGAGAGAGATGATAGAGAGAGAGAGAGAGAGAGAGAGGAACAGACAGACAGAACAACAGACAGATTCTCAGACAGACAGATAGAGAGAGAGAGGGAGAGAGAGCGACAGATATAGAGAGAGAGAGAGGATGAGACGAACATAGAGAGAGAAGTATAGAGAGATACGACTACAGATATATGTATATAGATAAAACATATATATATTATATATAGAGAGATATACAAATAGATAGCTATACACACACATATGATATAGATACACATATATATATATATATATATATATATTAGGGCTGGGCAACGATTAAAATATTTAATCGCGATTAATCGCCCTGATTAATCGCGATTAATCGCGATTAATCGCATTGTATTTACAAACTCCAAGAATGAATTCAAAAGTAGTGTAAAGAGCACTTTTATTTTAATGTTCTGCTGCCATATGAACCAAAGTGTTGTAACATTTGTAGCACTTATTTTATACTGGATATTTTCAACCCATCTATTGAATTTAGTGCACTAGTTGATCTTTTCTTCATAAGAGAACAGCAAGCACTGCAGCCAAAATATGGCCTTTTTTGACCTGCTGTATATTAGCCAGTCCCTAAGCTTGATGTATCATGAAACTGTTGACCTTTTGGGTTTTGTGGTTTTTATTTTATTATTACAATTAAATAATAATAATAATAATAATAATGTTATGTTCAGTGTTTTTTCGCTAATCCACCTCTTATATATTTCAATCCTTATGTAATTTTGTCTGTGTTGTGTGCACCTGCCTGTTGCTTTAATCCTATAAATTTCCCCGTCGTGGGATAAAAAAAGGATTAGCTAATGTTATCTTATCTTAAATAACACTTTTTAATATATGTACTGGGTTCTTTCAAGGTCTTAATTACATGTTATGTGTGGGCTCCAGTAACATCCATCCATCCATCCATCCATCCATCCATCCACTGATCTACCTGGATGTTCCCTGGAGGACTGAAACGCCTCAGTCAGTGACGTCTGTGGGTCTGTCGGGGCAGTGAGAGAAGTTTCATCTCCTCTCTCCGTTTCTGGGGCTCGACGTTTTCATGTTTTTTCACGTGCTTAGATAAATTTGTTGTGTTTCCACTGAAATGAACCGGCTTTTTACAAAACATACAGCTTGATTTCATTTACGGTATTAAAATAAAGCCAAACGGTGCTACATCCTCTGTTCATGTTTTTCCGCTGCTGCGGTCTCTCTCCGCTGTTTGTGTGTTAAGTTTGTGTGAGAGCTGAGTGCGCGGGCCAGGCTGAGCCTGCGTGCTGATTGGCTGGCGCTGCTGAGCCATGTACGAGAGGGGAGGGGAAGCGGGAGAGTGCTGCCGTGAGACAGCGCGCTGCAGTCAGCGCGCCTGCTGACACTGACTGAAAGCATGCGAGCAACATGCGTTAATGCGCGATAAAATAAATATCGCCGTTAATAGTCTAATGAATTAACGCGAAATTAACGCGTTAACTTGCCCAGCCCTAAGTATAGATAACACAGACATTGATAGAAGAGAGAGAGAGAGAGAGATGACAGACACAGACAGACAGAGAGAGAAGAAGAAGAGAGAGATGAAGAGATAGGAGAGAAGAGAGAGAGAGATAGAGTACGAGAGAACAACAGACAGAGAGAGAGAGAGAGTAGAGAGAGTAGAGAGAGAGAGAAGACAGACAAGAGAGAGAAGAGAGAGAGACAGACACATAAGAGAGAAGAGAGAGACAGAAGAGAGACGATGAGAGACATAGAGATACACAAATAGATAGAGAGATATATAGATGATATATAGAGAGAGATATAGAGAGGTATAGAGATACACATAGAGAGATAACAGAGATAGATATAGAGAGTATATATATATACATATACATATAATATACATCATATATATAATATGAATACAATATAATATATATACATATATATACACACATATATATATACATATATATATATTAGGGCTGGGCAACGATTAAAATATTTAATCACGATTAATCGCATTGTATTTACAAACTCCAAGAAGTATTTACAAACTCCAAGAATCGCATTGTATTTACAAACTCCAAGAATGAATTCAAAAAGAGGGGAAAGAGCACTTTTATTTTAATGTTCTGCTGCCATATGAACAAAAGTGTTGTAACATTTGTAGCACTTATTTTATACTGGATATTTTCAACCCATCTATTGAATTTAGTGCACTAGTTGATCTTTTCTTCATAAGAGAACAGCAAGCACTGCAGCCAAAATATGGCCTTTTTTGACCTGCTGTATATTAGCCAGTCCCTAAGCTTGATGTATCATGAAACTGTTGACATTTTGGGTTTTGTGGTTTTTATTTTATTATTACAATTAAATAATAATAATAATAATAATAATAATAATAATAATAATAATAATGTTATGTTCAGTGTTTTTTCGCTAATCCACCTCTTATATATTTCAATCCTTATGTAATTTTGTCTGTGTTGTGTGCACCTGCCTGTTGCTTTAATCCTATAAATTTCCCCGTCGTGGGATAAAAAAAGGATTAGCTAATGTTATCTTATCTTAAATAACACTTTTTAATATATGTACTGGGTTCTTTCAAGGTCTTAATTACATGTTATGTGTGGGCTCCAGTAACATCCATCCATCCATCCACTGATCTACCTGGATGTTCCCTGGAGGACTGAAACGCCTCAGTCAGAGACGTCTGTGGGTCTGTCGGGGCAATGACAGAAGTTTCGTCTCCTCTCTCCGTTTCTGGGGCTCGACGTTTTCATGTTTTTTCACGTGCTTAGATAAATTTGTTGTGTTTCCACTGAAATGAACCGGCTTTTTACAAAACATACAGCTTGATTTCATTTACGGTATTAAAATAAAGCCAAACGGTGCTACTTCCCCTGTTCAAGTTTTTTCGCTGCTGCGGTCTCTCTCAGCTGTTTGTTTGTTAAGTTTGTGTGAGAGCTGAGTGGGCGGGCCAGGCTGAGCCTGTGTGCTGATTGGCTGGCGCCGCTGAGCCATGTACGAGAGGGGAGGGGGAGCGGGAGAGTGCTGCCGTGACAGCGCGCTGCAGTCAGCGCGTGCTGACTGACACTGACTGAAAGCATGTGAGCAACATGCGTTAATGCGCGATAAATAACATATCGCCGTTAATAGTCTAATGAATTAACGCGAAATTAACGCGTTAACTTGCCCAGCCCTAATATATATATATATATATATATATATATATATATATATATATATATATATATATATATATATATGTGTATATATATGTGTATATATATATATATATATATATATATATATATATATATATATGTGTATATATATGTGTATACTATATTATATATATATATATATATATATATATATATATATATATATATATATATATATATATATATATATATATATATATATATATATATATATATATATATATATATGGTTACTTTCATTTAAGAAACAACACAATGTGTCCATATCTCCCCTGGTATGTGGTGAGCCTCTGTTATATTGTATAAATAAATGCCATGACCAAAAATGGCCCTGGCATTTTCTAGTCCCAGTGCAGTCCTGCCTCAGTATACTCACAGTGAACTGGTTTCCAGCCGTAGGGATGTAGATGGTGTACTGTTTCTCTGACGCTCCCTCAACATTAACAGGACTGGCATCAGCATTTCTTCTCAGCTCCTCCAGAGCCAGTCGGACAGCCAGGTATTTAGACAGGTGATCCACAGTGGCATTACCAGATGTCTTTATGTAGCGAGGAACAAACTCCACACTGCAAAGATACAGTCAGAAACAGCCTTATAGATGGTAAATGGCCTGTACTTGTATAGCACTTTATCAAGTCCGATGACCCAAAAGTGCTTTACGCTACAGTCAGTCATTCACACACACACACACACACACACACACACACACACACACACACACACACACACACACACACACACACACACACACACACACACACACACACACACACACACACACACACACACACACAAAATGCAAAACCAGATCTAAATGTTTGTTTGACACTACCTTCAGCAGCTCACTTCTGAACAACAATAAGTTGACAATTTAAAACTCCATACATTACTTGTTTGGTGAACACACCTGTTCTGACCATCATCCTTCTCCATGAGGGTAGGGTGTGGCCTGAACACTAGTTCTATTTCACTGGCACCTCCATCAATTGCAGAGTCTCCTCCCCCATTCTCAGCAGCATTATCCATGTCCAAACCACTGTCATCACTCGTCTTGGTGCGCTTGATGCTTGGACCTGCCTCCTGGGGAACCAAAACAGCATGAGAACATATACATTTGTTTTATGCTACAAGACATGCCATTCTACAACAAAAATGTCTGGAATTACGCACATTTACTACTGACCACTAGGCCACTGATTCCCAAAGTTGGGGTCATGATATCCTTTAAATAAAATAAACAATATAAATGATAAAAGATGAATAATATTTATATTATAGTTGTTGTTTTTTTTGTCGTCTGCCCGATCGAGCACCTTTTCCTCTGCTCCCTGCCTGCTTGGATTTTCCTGCCTTTAAATTTTTTATCTCTTAGCCAAAACTACAGAAAGTTGGATTTATTTATTTATTCCCTCAGCGAACAAACCGCTCCCTGATGGAAATAAGAATAAACCCACCTGCAGCCCCCCCCTGGAACAAGCTAGGCACAAGGCCAACAAAGACCAAGTAACCCCACACCTAGACCTAGAAAACTGTCCGATTTTACCGCATATTTTATTTACTTTATATTTATTGGTCAATCGCATAAAATCCCAAACAGATACATGAACGTTAGTGGATCTGATGTGGCGAAATGTTATTAGTTTAGTTTTAGTTTAATACGATATTTATTTCAGACACAAGCATATAATAAATATTTTCAAGTAACATAAATTAAAAGTCTGAAAAGGCGAATTGGCAGAAGCAATAATCTCATAATGCCCACCCTCAAAAACCAATTTACATTGGACAAGAAAGAAAAAGATAAAAGAAAACAGATGGCTACCCTATATAATAAATACCAAAAACTGATTTTAGGAAAATGATTATTCTACAATAACAACATTTTGAAAAAAAAAAGGTAATGCGCCAAATACCTACTGCTCTTAATTGCATTCACATGATTCAGAATTTTTAAATCACATTATTCTTAAATGTTTTTAAACCTTATTAACGTTGTATGGTCTTTTAGCTCCTGATTTGTTCCACACATCAACCCCAACAAAAGAAATACAATGTTGTTTTACATTTGTTCTTGCTTTTGGTTTTGTGAACATTTTATACCCTCTAAGATCAGAAGCACTGTCCCTGATCAAAAACAGACCCTGAATATGTACTGGCAACAAATTATTCTTTACTTTGTACATGAATTGAGCAGTCTTAAAGTCAACCAAATCTTTAAATTTTAATGTAACAATAACAAAAAGTTGGTTTGTATGCTCTTTATAATCTGCTTTATTTATAATTTGAATAGCTCTCTTTTGAATTATGAACAAAGGGTTTAAATCAGTTTTATAGGTGTTCCCCACACTTCAATACAGTACATCAGGTAAGGCAAAACTAACAAACAGTACAAGAGATATATTTTTTGAGTTAAAAGCTCTTGAAATTTGTATAACACTGCCAATGTTTTAGACAACTTTGATTTGATATAGTCAATGTGTGGTTTCCAACTTAACTTATTTTCTATTGTTACCCCAAGAAATTTTACATCACTTACTCTTTCGATATCTGTGTCATTTATTTTCAGTTTTGTGTGCACATTAATAGCACCATTTTTGAACATTATAAATTTAGTTTTCTTTAGATTTAAGGTTAATTTTTTTGAATCAAACCAACAATATATTTAATTATTTTTCAATTGTCTCCATTAGAGGTTTTAAATCTTTACAAGAACTAAGGATATTAGTATCATCTGCAAATAATATAAAATGTTATATTTTTGAGACTAAACATATATCATTAATATAAAAGGATAAATAATAAAGGACCCAACACTGACCCCTGCGGGAGACCAGTGGTCATTGTCAGTAACTGTGAATCAGTATTTTTAATGTGGACATACTGTGATCTATTCTCTAAATAACTCTTGATCCAAGAAAGAGCCACACCCCTAATTCCATATCTACAAAGTTTTTAAGTAATATTTCATGATTAACAGTATCAAAAGCTTTAGTTAGGTCTAAGAACATCCCTACAGTGTATTGTTTATTATCAATGGCATCAGATATTTTTTCCACAAGATCAGTGCCAGAGCAGTGGACCTATCAGGTCTAAACCCACATTGCTGTTCACAGAGAATATTGTTTTACACAGTAAAATTATATAATCTTTTGAAATATTTTTTGCAATATTTTTGAAAATTGAGATAAAAGGGAGATCGGCCTGTAATTATAAAAGTCATGCTTATCCCCAGCCTTGTAAATAGGGATAACCTTAGCAATCTTCATGTTAATTGGAAACCTGCCTAACTGCAGGGATTGGTTACAAATGTGTGCATGTGGTTTGGCAATATACTCAATGACTTCTTTTTATACTGAGATATCTAATCCATTCCAGTCTTCTGAGTTTTTAAACTTTTAAGTATTTTAACAATTGTAATAATTTTATTTTTAGTTGTACCCTGTAAAAATATAGTTTATTTAAATTTGTTATTTTACCAACAATATTATCGTCATCACAATTAGAATGTATCCCTTTTGCCAAGTTTGGCCCAATATCAGAAAATAATTTATTAAATTAATTTGCAATGTCATTAGATTTGTTGATTTTACACTTCTCTTTTGTTAAAAAATAATTAGGAAAACTAGGACTGCTACCCTTTTTAATTTTTTTTAATTATCTGATTTAGTACAAACCAAGTGTTGATATTTGATTTATTTTCTTCAACAATTTTCCTATAATTTATTTTACTAGATCTCATAATGCTTATTAATTTATCCTTATAGGTTTTATATGTCTGTTCTGCTTCCTGAGTTTTATTTTTCAAGAAGTCTTTATACAATTTATTTTTCTTTGTACAAGCTTTTTGAATACCCTTGGTTAACCATGACTTTTCCACATTTTTATTTCTCTTTTCCTTATGGACTAGGGGGCAACTTTTTTCGCACAAGGTAATAGTATTTAAAAAAATATTGTATGCCATGTTTACATCTTCTACATAAACCTCATCCCAGCTTTGTTTAATTAAATCAACTTTAACTTTATTGCCTCTTGAAAGAGAAGTGTCCTATGAAAAGCGAAACAACAGGCTGTTCTCACGACAAAGATAGGCATAAACCTTTGTTTAATGTTGTGTTTGTTTAATGTGAAATGTTGAAATTTCACTACAAAACAGATGCACTCCGCTTTGACATGAAACCCAGGAAGATCATGACAACAATCAAAGGTATGTAAACTATCTTCACTCTAAGCTAACAGAGAAAAAAACAGGCCACAGGACCAAGAATATTGTGCAATGGACCTGGACATTAAACACTTCTGTAACAAGAAGAGCACAGAGGTGTTGATCTGTCTTTTAACTATGGCCTGGTTCTAATGTTAAATGGTAGATGGCATACTTGTATAGCGCTTTAAATAGTCCGACGACCCCAAAGCGCTTTAGACTACAGTCAGTTCACCCATTCACACACACATTCATGATTCACAACTTGACCGTGGTGAGCTATGTTAGTAGACTGGTGAAGATTCTCAGTCATCCAGGTCACGGTCATTGTTTTTTTTAACTTTTTTGGAATTATGTTAGTAGCCAAAGCTGCCCTGGGGCAGACTGACAGAGGCGAGACTGCATACATCGCCGCTCTCTGACCATCGCCAGCAGGCACGCCAATGCGGGTGAAGTGACACAATGACAGACAGTCAGACATAATTGACAACATTGCTCCAATTAAAGCGAAGGTTGTTTCTGGGAAGAAAAATTCTCAGTGGAAAAGTGCTCCAGTTGTTGGAAGTGAACAAAGAGTGTTGAAAAGCTGAACACAGGTGGAGAAAGACCAGACTCCAGGTTAATGATGAACCTGGATCAATCAATCAACTTTATTGTCAATTTCTTCATATGCTCCAGACAGACAAAGAGATCGAAATTACGTTTCTCATTATCCTACGGTGAAGACAAGACATATTTACCAGACACAAAGTACACAGACAACATAAAATTCAGATAAAAGTAAATAAGAGGGCACATGCAGTGAAGAAATAAATAAAAGCAGCAAAATTTGGTTTTAAAATTGTACATGGACAGCCAATAAAATATTAATGCAAAAGTAAAATATTAGTGCAAAAGTTCTGTTTTTAGTATTAATAGGAGTCATTATGTAAGAGCAGCAGAAGTGCTGTATTTTCTGGACAAAAACAACAAGTTTCAAAGTGCACAAGTGTGCAGGTGGAGTAACGCAAGGCAAGGCGGCCATCTGTGGGTCCAATGTCCAGGATGTTATTTAGCTGTGGATGGAGGGGGGAGAGAGTTCAGCATCCTAACAGCTTGGTGGTGTTCTAAACTCCACTCCACCAGGGTCTGCAAACAATTTGCTATTTCTTTACTGATAAAATCCGAAAACTGTCTCCAACTACAACTTAGTTGGTTAACAATTTCTTCAAAGCTTTTGTTTTTTATTTGAGACTTTATCAAGATAAGTTCCTGCTCCTGCTGCCTTGATGTTCTACCCACAGCTTTAAGAAAGTTTTGCCTGTCATAGCGTCTGATTTGACTCAGATAATAAACACGTCCCCTTCTGTCAGGTATTTTCCCCCAGTCTCTAAAAACAGCAATTATCAAACCACAATTTAGACAAACTACTTGGAACTACAGGCCCATCCTAAACTTTCCCTTTATCAGTAAGATTATTGAAAAAGTTGTGCTTCAACAATTAAACACCTTCTTAACTTGACCAGCCCCTATGATGTTTTTCAGTCAGGTTTCCGTGCTCACCACAGTACAGCGACCACCCTTGTCAAGGTGTTCAATAACATCCATATAAATACAGACTGTGGAAGAACCACAGTGCTGGTACTACTGGACATTAGTCCAGCATTCGATACGGTCGATCACTCCATCCTGTTAGAACGCCTGGAGAACTGTGTCGGCCTTTCTGGTACAGCTCTCAACTGGTTTAAATCCTACTTAAAAAGGACAGGGACAGGAGGCAACAGTGGCACAGGAGGTCATCCTGCAATTGGAGGGTTGCCGGTTCGATCCCCCGCTCCGACCGTCTCAGTCGTTGTGTCCTTTGGGAAGACACCTTACCCTAATTGCCTGCTGGTGGTCAGAGGGCGCGGTGGCGCCGATGTATGGCAGCCTCACCTCTGTCAGCCTGCCTCAGGGCAGATGTTGTTACAAACATGAATGTGTGATTGAATGACTGACTGTGCTTCTATTCTGTTTTATTTTCCAAGATTTTAATCACGTAAAACACTTTGCGTTGTCCTTGTACTAAAATGTGCTATACAAATAAATTTGCCTTGCCTTGAAAATAGGCAAAACAAAACCCACTGGCTGTCGATGCTGTTTGCATTATTATTATTATAATTATTATTATGATTTATTGGGTTGGTAGAAGTATTTGTATACTCAGCCAGTGGTTTGGATCATGAGTCCATTCTGGTACCGTTTTGTGGGTCAGTAGCTGAAATGTTTGGGAACCTTTGCACTAGGACATACCTGATTACTGTGGACAGATGCATTGCTACAGTGTGAAGAGTCTCCGTTGTCCTCAGCTCCGCTGCCATTTTCCACTGTATGTCTCTTACCACGCTGCAGCCTGACAGTGAGAGAACCACGTAGTACACAGACATAGCATATCTGAGCAGCAGATATGCTGCACTCTGGAGGAGTGTTGTGTTTACCTGGTCATAGCCTGTATTTTCAAACCCTCTTCTATGCTGTGGGACAAAGCTTGTTGATTGTTGTGTTTGCTAATGCGAGCCAAAACTCTCTCCTGGTGGGCTTCATACTCATCTCGGCTGGGATAAATCTTACCTGAAATAAGACAAAATACAGATTTTGGATGCAGCGACTTTGTTTTGCAGCTACTCAGCTGAATTAAGAGATTTCTCCAGTGTTCTGGACCTGAATATACACTACGATTGCACAGTTTTGACAAAGTGTGTGTTAAATTCAGGTATTAGCATGTGTTATTTTTTTCGCATTAAAATCATGCTTTTGTATAGAGGTTTTAATTGTCTTTAATCATTCTGCACAGCAAGCTGCTACATCCAAAACTGCTCTGGTTATTCTTTTAGCGTCAGTTTTGTTAGTTTACCTCAGTTATTTCAAAATAATTTACCATTGAAAAGTTTGCCTGGAAGACTTTTAAGAGCTGTTTCACTACATTTTACTAGCACAAAGGAAACTAACTTTTCCCATAGGTTTACAGAGGTACCTTTCATTCAGACTGTGGTTTTGAGAAAAAAAAACACTTCTCACATATGAATGCACTGTGCATGTACAATGCATGAATAATACATGCTTAATAAATTAATGCATTGGCAAACCACAGAGTGATTCAAAGAATGTAAAAATAAAATAAAATGTCAAAATAAAAATGTTTAAAAAGATTATAGTTTTTGCGAACAAAGTATTCCTATTTAAATGAGACATTTCAGAATTAAAGATACCTACTTGTTCTTCTGTGTACTTACTAATCAGAGCATCAAAATTGGGGTCAGGACGCAGTGACCGTTTAGAAACAAGTTTCTTACGACAGGTAGGGCACTCTTTATTACTGCAAGGAGAGAAGGCAACAGCAGACATTAACCATAAATCATTGCATAAAATAACTCAAGCTGTTTAGTAGTCTGCTACATATCAGAAGTTGGTCGGACCCAGAGCAGGGAGTGGCAATTACGATCATTGTAATCAGTGGGTGAACTGAATTTAGATTATGACAACAATAAACTTTAATGGTGTTTGCAAAGAGTAAAAACTGAAAATTGTTGGGATTTATTCTTTTGCCATTTGCTCAATCCACTTTATTGAGATCAAAGTGGAGTCTAGGGCTGCAACAACAAATGGATAAAATGAATAAAAAGAAAAAAAACTAAAGAAAAAAAAAAATCGACAATTAAAAACTTTGACAACGAATTTCATCATCAATCTGTTGAGTCGTTGGATTAATGCATCACTCGCCACATCGTGGAGCCATTCACCGCACCTGCAGACAGTTCTCAATGCTAACTGGTTGCAGAGCGATGTTTTTTCATTCATGAAGCGAGGCATGAATTTTTTCTTTTTATTCATTTTATCCATACTGCTTTTTTGTAGTAAATTCTACTCATGACAACACAGAGAACATGGCTCTAGCTAAGTCCTCAAAAGATAGGGAGCACATCACGCTTCACAAAACCAAAAAACTAAGTAACATGGGTTTTGACATGGCACAAGAGCACCACAGTGTTGCAGGACCTGAAATACCATACCTTGTTAGCTAACATGAGTTAACAAGTGTTTAGATGGTAACTGATCAAATTATGGATCATAAACCAGCCCTCTCAATCAGAGTACTATTTCATTCTGATGGGGATAACTTGATGATTAAGGTTTAACTTTTAATTTGCTGACAATGTCTGAGTGAAGGTACTGTATGTATGGGAGAGATGAACAGGGCCCTAAACCAACTTTTTAAGAATCAAGAGTTTTTATTGTTATGCAACCATAATTACATTTTGGTGAGACACTCACCAAATGTTAAGAGCCAGACGTAAATTAAAAACACAGGAAAACGAGACATAAGCATCCCTAAGAGAAAACTCTCAAAAATGTAAAACCCTCAGAAGAAACGAAAAGTTTTCAACATCTAACATCCTTTTTGACTCTTTGAAGAATGTAAAATGGGAAACATGTATAGAGTAAACGTCCTTGGAAGACAAATGCATAGAGGGACAAATGTAGCATGTAGTATTTACTTAAACTGCAGCTTGTGCTGAAATAGTCTGAAATGGGCTAGTGGTTTATTTTATTGTCAGAAGCGGTGTTTTTGCACTGGTTGCATTGTTATGGCCAATTTTGTACCTAGGTGCAGTAGCACAAGGATGAGGTTCAATCAAACCACATTTGACACCAGTTTTACAACTTCACCTTTGTTATTAAATCGCTGTTCGTGTAGACAACACAGACTATTAAATGATTGATTTGCAATATAGTCAACATAAAGTTAATAATTTCAAGCAAAAATAATAATTACCTAATATTGTAACGGAAAAGAGTCAACGGGTCGACCAATACAGGTTTTTAAGGCTGGTACCGATAATTTTGACATCAGGCAAACAAATACCCGATACATTGGGCCTTTTTCTGAAGCTGATGTGGCTTTTTCCTTCTTCCATTTGCATGATAAAAATTACCCAATGATAACAAATATTACACAAGTGTTAATTCAAACCAAATTCACTACAATTTTGTGCATGGGAGAGGAGGAAAAGCATCTGCTGCTGCAACTGCACAGCTCTTTTGTTTGGAGGTGTCTGAAATAAAACAGCTCTAAATAGTGAAGTTAGGCTGTGTTCTCTAGCTAATGCATCAATGTTGACAGAGACAACATTGATACATAAGCATCAATGTTGTGGTGAGAGAGAGAGTGCACTGTTTCACAGAACACAGCCCTGTTCACTCTCTAATGAACTGACTAATGAAGCCTGTAGAGCAGGCGTGTCCAAAGTGCAGCTCGGGGGCCATTTGTGTAACCTGACCTTAGCCAAATGAATTTCGCTCCGCCTAGCTCCACTCATCCATCTGGAACTGATCCATAGGAATGGCGTTTCAGAAGGCTGGGCCTTATCAAAAATCCTTGCATATTATTGGATAAGCCACTTGTGCTATTTCAGTGTGAGTGGCTATTTCAAGCACTCACACTGAAGCCAACCCGTGACACTGATGAGAGCGACGCAGGAAACTACTTACTAGAGTATATATAGTAGAGTAGTTGCTCAGCGAGTAACGATAGGTTGTTCAGTGACAACAGTAGGATTTTTTTAACTTACCATTTATACGTGACGTAAACCTCATCGACTACGATCCCCACTAAGTTCTTCAGGTACACCTCTGAAGCAAGCATGCTCCGCCATTTCTCGTTGAGCCACCACGCGTGACTTCCAAATACCAGTTGGCAACGTCCGTCGAGGATGTCGATTTCGTTTATTCCTCCCAGCTGCATACCGGTAACACCCAATTTTCCAGCCTCTCTGATCTGATCCTCTATGAGAGCAATCAGCAGGGACACGATGACGATGGGGTGCTGCACTAGTCCCATTTCCTTAACTACCAGAGGAGCCATTTGGTAGATCAAGCTCTAGCCAAATCCGGTCGGGAGAAGGGCGAAAACATCGTTTCCACCAACAAAAGCCTTCAGAGCTGTTCTCTGACGTTCTTTTAATTAAACAATATTAGGTAGATTGGACAACACAGAAGAAATAGCAGCATCAATGTTAACGCTTGCTTCTTCTATGCGAGCCGCCATTGTTGTCTGAATCAAAACAGTCTCATGGTCGCTTCTCCACCATGTCACATCTATGAAACTCCAGCCCTGCGTCCTGATTGGCTGGACAATAAAATTGGTTGAAGAAATCACCCTCTATGGAAGAGGCCCCAGATGGATGTGAGTGAAGCTAGGCAGAGCTAAGCGGAACGAAATTCATCTGGCTCATCAGGTTACCATTTGTGCCCTCTGTACTGATTTTGTGTTTGCCCCCCCCCCCCCCCCCCCCAACCTAACCACCACTCTGTCACATCTTTCTTGTTCTGCTACACTGTCTTGCTTCAAATAGCGTTGTGACTTTTAAACGAAACTTGTCACGGAACGAAAAAAGCTTCTTGTTGAGGCGAGGAGGAGAAAAAACACCCACCACCGCTGAACATTATCTTCTGCAAAGTTAAATAATTTAAGCGTAGTGATTGTTTTCATGCACATACACAACTCTTCAAGATGTGTGCAACGCGCTGACAATGTCTGTGCAACGCGCACTCACACAGCGGTGGCAGGTGGTCGGCTGGAGATCAGACATGGGTTGTTAGACAGTGGGAAAGGAGTGTACCGACTTTAAGCAGCTCAACTACCACCAGACACCAGAGTTTCAGTGGGTGAAAGTGAAAACCTTGCCCTGCTCGGCTGCTCCGTTCTCAGTAAAACAGAGCTGTCCCCTCCTGCTCACAGTGACTGAGGCAAACACAGCTCAATTATATGGTTAAAAATACAATAAAAGTTAAAAAACTTACTGTTGTTGGTGATCAGTCTGATAACATCACCAGCCGCTCTCTGCCAGGGAGGCAGCAACAACTCATATTCACCATGTGACGTCAAAGCATGGCGGCTGAATGCGCTAATGGATCAGCCGATACAATACAATGCAAAAAACACAAATATCGACCGGCCCATATATTGGTCAACATCTAAACGGAACACCTGAGTAGCAACTTGTTTTTTGTGCGCTGATCGGTCAGTCCAAATGTTCTATTTAGGAAAAAGGAAATGGTAATTCATCGATTAATCGTAAAAATAATCGGCTGATTGATTGATCATTAAAATGATCGTTAGTTGCAGCCTTAGTGGAGTCGAAGTCAAATTATTTGTGTCACAAACTTGCCAATTAAAGCTGATTCATAACGATTTTCCCACAGTTATCATAAACACACTATGATGTCATACATTTTAGTTTAACACAGATCGCACATTACAATAATCACTCTCTGCTTTGCCAGTTATTGCTCAACAATTAATTATCACAGCTCATGAGTTTATAAAAAGGCATTATTTAATTTTTTTGAAGTTTAATAAAACTGTTAAATCCTAGCCCAGTGACTGGAGACTGGAGCCCACAACCCCCACGACCCTGTGTGACGTCGAGCTGCGTTTCCCCATCAGATACGGCTTGACGTCACACCTGTAGGGAAAAGCCGGTATAGAAAATCCATGAAGGGTAGGATGTTACATTTTTAAGAAGTTTAATAAAATTGCTCAAGGTTTATCAGAAAAAAACATAACTTGCTTTTAAATATGAATATTTTTAATTAGCAAAATGTTATTAATGTATTTCGTAAAGTTAAATATTGTTGAAGGTAATCTTGGCTGCAGTACTCTCTGGCAGGTGTTTTTGGGTCGGAGCAAAATTAGTCATAAGAGCTCTCTGAGAATCACCTTTGGCCTCACCCAGTTGGACGCTGTTTGTTGACTGATAGCCGCTCTGACTGCAGCTCTGCCTTCTTTGGTTCAGAAAAGCGCAGGAGAAATTATTTATTCTTTATTACTTTTTCCAATGCGGACCTAGTCAAATGCGGGACATTGTTTCACATTCAGACCCTTCCTCAAAAGAAAAAAAAAAAAAAAGCGTGTCATGCTAAATTAGCCTGAGCTAACGCTTTACTCTTCGAGTTTTAAATAAAACATAACATTGAATCATGAGGAGGTCCCTGGTTGGTCACCGCATTTATCAGCCAAATTGCTGGAAGCCAGTGAATAAACGCTGAAAGGTGACATGGCCACAAATAATTCATTAATTAACTGCAGGAGCAGCGACAGACTGCTTACCGATGGAAGTTGTTGTCAGATGGTCAATCCGCTGCACTTCCTGACTTGCTGATTTGCATAAACCCAAAGAAAACCTTTGACCACCACTACTGTCATTCATGCATCTGTGGCCAGTTTGAGATGCTGTTCCAAAAGTTAGAATGATTGAGCACCGATAAAGCTCAGATTGGCAGATGTCCGCTTTGCAAAGACCCGCCCTACTCTTTCTTATTGGCTAATGTTCCGGTTCTGCCAGGTTTCATTGGTTGTGAGCAGCTTCAGTTTAAAACCTTGTAGACGGAATAATTTGCGCTCATTTTCCAAATGACGGAAATCCGTTGCATCAATAATAAAGAACAAGCACAGGATTCAGATGAGAGCTGCTGTATTCACATTTCAAAAGTATGACTAACATAAACCAGGACATCAGAGAACCCTTTCTAGCTGTCTAGTTTAGATAACAAAAAATAAAAAAATATATAAATAACAGCAAAACAAACTCACCCGGATCTCAAAGCTGTGATGATACAGTCGGCGCAGAAGCGGTGCAGACATTCTTTAGTTGTCATTGTGTTCTTCAACATGTCCAGACAAATGGGACACATAAGTTCACTGTGCAAAGACCTGGGTGACACTGCTATCTCCAGCCCGTCTGTTATAGCCTCCTGAAACAGTTGCAAACACATCCACGTTTATCTGTAGAGAAATTGATTACCGTCTTCACAGGTCTGCCTAAAAAGTGGATCAGACAGCTGCAGCTGATCCACAACGCTGCTGCCCGTGTCCCCACTGAGACTAAGAACGTAGAGAACATGGACCCAGTTCTAAAGCCCTTACACTGGCTCTCTGTAGCTCAGAGAATAGACTTTAAAATACTTCTGTTAGTCTATAAATCCCTAAATGGCTTAGCACCTAAATACACCACAGACTTGTTATCAGTGCATCAACCCTCCAGACCACTCAGGTCTTCTGGCCCGAATCTACTCTGCATACCCAGAACCAGAACAAAACACGGGGAAGCAGCAGTGTTTCCACTACCGTTCTACAAGGGCGTCGCCATGCCAACAAAATTGCCCATCACCCTAAGAAGGCAACAGTATGTAATAAATTATCATATGTCTCTGTGTGTTCTTTCTAAATAGCCCCAGATTGCATCTTGAGCGATTTCTGTCTATAGGGTTCCATATAACAAGGCGGTCCGCGGACAGGCACATGCACGCTGAATTTTACGAGCACATATGTGATGTCCCCTCTCCCTGGGCTGCCACCTTACCGTGGTGGAGGGGTTTGAGTGTCCCAATGATCCTAGGAGCTATGCTGTCAGGGGCTATAAGCCCCTAGTAGGGTGACCCAAGGCAGACAGGTCCTAGGTGAGGGACCAGACAAAGTGCAGCCCAAAAAGCCCCTTATGATGGGTACAATTATTGGATCTCGTGTTCCCTCGCCTGGACGCGGGACACCGGGGCCCCACTCTGGAGCCAGGCCTGGAGGCAGGGCACATTGGCGAGCGTCTGGTGGCCGGGCTTTTGCCCATGGAGCCCGGCCGGGCTCAGCCCGAAGAGGCGACATGGGTCCCCCTTTCGATGGGCTCACCACCTGTCGGAGGGGCCAAAGGGGTCGGGTGCATTGTGCAATGGGTAGCAGTAGAGGGCGGGGACCTTGGCGTTCCGATCTTTGGCTGCAGAAGCTGGCTCTTGGGACGTGGAATGTCACC
The DNA here is from genome assembly GCF_011125445.2 of Fundulus heteroclitus. Lineage (NCBI taxonomy): Eukaryota > Metazoa > Chordata > Actinopteri > Cyprinodontiformes > Fundulidae > Fundulus > Fundulus heteroclitus. Next base: position 32,692 of record NW_023397241.1, on the reverse strand, counting down.
TCTCTGGTGGGGAAGGAGCCTGAGCTCGTGTGCGAGGTTGAGAGGTTCCGACTAGAGATAGTCGGACTCACCTCGACGCACCGCTCTGGCTCTGGAACCAGTCTCCTTGAGAGGGGCTGGACATTCTTCCACTCTGGAGTTGCCCCTGGTGAGAGGCGCCGAGCTGGGGTGGGGTATACTTGTTGCCCCCCATCTCGGTGCCTGCACGTTGGGGTTTTTCCCGGTGAACAAGAGGGTGGCCTCCCTCCGCATTCGTGTGAGGGGACAAGTTCTGACTGTTGTTTGCGCTTATGCGCCAAACAGCAGTTCAGATTACCCACCCTTTTTGGAGTCCTTGGAAGGGGTACTAGGGAGTGCCTTTCCTGGGGACTCCCTCGTTTTTGCTGGGGGACTTCAACGCTCACATGGGCAATGGCAGTGGGACCTGGAGGGGCGTGGTTGGGAGGAATGGCCCACCTGATCTGAACTCGAGTGGTGTTCTATTGTTGGACTTCTGTGCCCATCATGGATTGCCCATCACAAACACCATGTTCAAGCACAAGGGTGTCCATATGTGCTCTTGGCACCAGGACACCCTAGGTCGCAGTTCAATGATCGACTTTGTTGTCGTTTCATTTGATCTGCGGCCGCATGTCTTGGACACTCGGGTGAAGAGAGGGGCGGAGCTCTCCACCAACCACTACCTGGTGGTGAGTTAGCTCCGATGGCGGGGGAGGAAGCCGGTCCGACCGGGCAGGCCCAAACGTACTTTGAGGTTTTGCTGGGAACGTCTGGCAGAGTCCCCTGTGAGACGGAGCTTTAACTCCCACCTCCGGGAGAACTTTGAACACGTCCCGAGGAAGGCGGGGGACATTGAGTCTAAATGGACCATGTTTCGCGCCTCTATTGTTGAGGCAGCTAGTCGGAGCAATGGCCGCAAGGTTGTCGGTGCATGTCGCAGCGGCAACCCTCGAACCCGCTGGTGGACACCAGCGGTGAGGGAAGCCGTCAAGCTGAAGAAGGAGTCCTACCGGGCTTTTTTGGCCTGTGGGACTCCGGAAGCAGCTGATGTGTACCGGCAGTTGAAGCGCCGGGCGGCTCGGAAGATCGGCGAGGCAAAAACTCGAGCGTGAGAACAGTTTGGAGAGGCCATGAAGAAAGACTTCCGTACGGCTTCGAAGCGATTCTGGTCCACTATCCGGTGTCTCAGGAGTGGAAAGCAGTGCAGTACCAACACTGTTTACAGTGGGGGTGGTGTGCTGCTGACCTAGACTCGGGACGTCGTGTTTCGGTGGGCGGAATACTTCGAAGACCTCCTTAATCCCACCAACACGTCTTCCATTGCGGAAGCAGAGCCTGAGGACTCTGGGTCGGGTTCTCCCATCTCTGGTGCTGAGGTTGCCGAGGTTGTTAAAAAGCTCCTTGGTGGCAAGGCCCCGGGGGTGGATGAGATTCGCCCTGAGTATCTTAAGACTCTGGATGTTGTGGGGCTGTGTTGGTTAACGCGGCTCTGTAGCATTGCGTGGACATCGGGGGCAGTTCCCCTGGATTGGCAGACTGGGGTGGTGGTCCCCCTATTTAAAAAAGGGGACCGGAGTAGAGACTGACATTTTTTCGGGAATCCTGTGGGTCACGTGATTCCCGCGAGAATCCTGTGGGATGGGAGCCAACATAGTAATTATCACGTGATCGGGACGGTACAGGATTAAATATTGACGGGAGCAGACGGAAGCGGTAGTGAACCAATAGCAGGTACAATAAACTAGGATCGATGCCAAAAAAAATAAATTAAATAGAAAATAAAAAAGACAGAACGCCGCCATTTTGTAGTTTTTTTCCAGGAAGCCTTTACTATAATGCGAGTCAAAAAACTACACGACCCAGAATTCAACAGTGTTTCCGCTCTAAGTTTTTCCCCCGCGCACAAAAACAACAATGGAGGAGCCAAACGTTAGTGGGGAGCTCGACTTCGAAAAGTTCGATTTGCAACGTAAGCTGAGAAGTAAAGACGTATCTGTAAAACTCACGGAGCTGACAGGAAAGTCGCAGATATTACCGAACTTCACGAGAGTTCAGTATCAAGGTGTTAATACCAAGTATGCCGCTTGTAAAACGTGCTTGACCGTAATCAAGTACACTAGTGAGTCCGGTACGAGCGGTCTCAAAAGACACACTTGTAAAGCTCATACTGGAAAGAATCAGCCTTTCATTTCTTCGTTTGTCAAGCGAAAAGTACCATCACATGTGAAGACTCAATTGACTAACAAAATTGCTGGCATGTGCAGTCAAGATTTGAGACCGTTTGCAACAGTTGAGGGGAAAAGCTTCATCAGTGTTGCACAGGTCCTGCTCGATATTTGAGGCAAGTATGGAGAGGTGCAAGTAGTAGACATACTGCCGTGTGCACGCACAGTGTCTCGTCATGTTGAAGAGGAGTATGACAGAGTTAAACAACTTGTCATGGAAGAGCTCTGTCAGGTATGTTGCATAAAGCTATTTTGTCAAACAAAAACTTTGTCATTCAGTAGTCTAATCAATAATTATCCTAACAATAGATTTGTTTCATTTTTTTAACTGGTCAATTTTTCAATATTCTGAATGGGTCATGTATTTTATGTAGAAGATATTTGAGGCTGAAAAACAAAATATTTAATTTGTTTTTCTGCAGACTGCAGACCATGCTGTAACAACAGACCTTTGGACAGAGGAAAGGACCAGCACACAGTACATCACCGTCACAGTTCATTACATTCTGGATTGGAAGATAGTGAACCGGATTTTGGCAACAAGGGAGATGGAGGGTGTCAAAACCAGTGACAACATCAGAAGAACCGTGGAGGGAATTCTTCAGGTAGCTCTCTAAATCAGATAACTTTTATTTGCATGGCATATAAAATAAAACTTGTCAGTTAATTCATAAAAATCTGGAAAATTATTAAGAGATGTACTTCAAAAAAGAGCATAGTACAATAAGAGTATTTCACAAAAGAATCACGAGATACTGAAAAAGCATATGAGTAAGCAGTTATTTTAGTAATATATATAATTCTGAAATTATTGAGAGGTTCTCTGTAAAATATATGATTATGTATCATTCTGTTATATGGTGATCTCATGTCTGGGCTTCTATTTACTAAGCTTTTATTATTTGTCTTTGTAAAAAAAATTCCTAACAGGAATTTGGCATCCTAAGAAAGGACACAGTCTTTGTGACAGATAATGGTTCCAACGTAACAGCAGCTTTCAAGGATTATGTCAGAATCTCCTGTGCTGCCCATAATACCAACTTGATCTTAAAACATGTATTTGACCACTTGGATGAAGACAACCCAGTCCACAGTCACGTCATCAAACTCTTTAGGGACACAAAGACTCTCGTCACACACTTCAAAAGAGCAGGGTAAGATACCATAAAATATTGTCTTGTATCTAATTATGAATTCAAATGAAATATTCCCCCCCCCTCCCAAAAAAAAGACCAACAAATTACAATTTGTAATCACTGTAATCTTGACTCTCCTCTTTGAATTTCAGGCTACAAAAAGAGCTGGACCAGTCATTGAAGCAAGCTGTGGAGACGAGGTGGAATACCAGACTCGCAATGCTCCAATCAGTTAATGATGCTCTGAGGTCTGGTAAGCTGCATGAGATCCTGCTCCGTCGAAACGAGCTGCGTTACCTGAACAACATAGATTGTGATCTGCTCGAGGACATCATCAAACTTCTCTGGAACCTTTTAAAGAGGCTACCAGACACCTCTCTGCTGAGCAGACACCAACCCTTCAACTCGTTCTCCCGACCAAGGCAACTCTACTGAGGGGTCTGTCGATCCAGGACGGAGATGGTGTGGTTATGAAAGAGGTAATACACAACATTTGTGATTTAGGTTGTTAAAGTGGGGGTGACTGCAGTTGCTGACAGGAGCTTGGCCGTATCTAATATCAGACAAATAAACACAAGAAAAGTATTGTGTGTTTGATGTTATCCAACAGGCATGTTAATTATTAAATAAATTCATAACTGTTCCGTGAGTAAAATAAAACACATTGCTTGTGTGCCTAAGAACTCATGCTCCATAAAAATGTTGATGTATATATTATCATCATGATATCAAAGCATGTATCATTATGTGATTTCCCTCCTCCCCTAGCTGAAAGTGAAGTTAGTCCAGGCAGTGGAGTTGAAGTTCAAGATCCACCTGTACCATAAGCTAGCCACAGCTTTCTCACCTAGCTTAAGGAGTTTCTTGAAGAAAACTCTCCCTGTTCATGAGTATGAGGAGGTCATCAACAACCTGGCAGCACTCATAGAAACATCAGGGACAGAGGAGGGAGTGACAGGCTGTGTGGAGAAAGCGGGTGACTAACACTACCATGAACAGAGCACAGAGCAATAGTAAATAGCAAAATGACTTACTTTTATTTTGTGGCATACACTCACACACTTAGGTGTGTGCAGTATCTAATAATAGGTCATGTTTTATATAGGTATGACCTGTGATAGACATATAAATAGACTATTTGGATGACAAAGAACTATATTGCAAATGGCAACGTTCTATAATAATTTCTCCTTTTCCTCAAGGTTCACTCCCATCCAGCTCATCCACAAGGACCACAGAAGTGCATAATTTCTTCGCAAGTTGTGTCGTAGAGGAGGAGAGGGAGGAGGAAAGTGGCATTTTGGAACCACGGGGTCGCCAGTTGGTACTTGACTATATGACTGACTCCCACTGGACACGCTTCCAGTCTCTTCTTGACTTCTGGAAAAAGAGGTCAGGTGGGCTAGTGCCAGTTGACAAGAGGTTGCTAGCAATCCCAGCAACGAGTACACCTTCTGAACGTAGTTTCAGTGCAGCTGGAAGAATTATTGAGGAGAGACGTTCCAACCTCACTCCAGAGAATGTTGATGCACTCCTTTTTCTGCATAGCAACATATAAGGTTCTTGGAGGCATCCAAAAATGTGTTTAACGTTTAACGTTTGTTCTGATACCAAGTTGTTTTCATATCTAGCTTTTTGAGCCATTTATGTATGTTATCTAAATTGTGAATGTTATGCCGTTATGCACTTTATTGTTAATTAAGCATAAATCTTTTTTTTTAGTTTCAGCAATGTGAAAATAAAAGTAACTTTGTATTTCAAAGGAAACAATAAATTTGCAAAAGGCAACATTATACATTTTTGTTTATTCAACGAAACACAATATATGATCAGTCTCTTCCACATAATGCAGCCACTGCCATCTAGCAAACCAAGCCGGTGCCACAGAACCTGAGAACGTTTCATTACCACAACGCTGTGCAGCATATTTAAAACTGGATGTTGGCTGGAAGGGCTTGTCTAATCCAATCACGCTAGTGTCATGGTTTAGTTTTGATTCAGCTTTTGTTGCCATTGGTATTTGGTTTTTCCACCTTGTTTTAGTTAGGGTTTGACTTTATTTATTGTTTTTAGTTTCTCCATCCCCTCACTTCAGCCTTCCCTTCCACTGCAGTTAGTCACACCTGCCAGCCACTAATTAGCCAGACTCACTTCACCTGCCAGCCTCCCTACTTAAGGCTCACTCTGCCTGTCACTCCTTTGCCGGTCCGTCATCTTTCCACACCTCTCCATGCCAGTTCCCGTTTGCCTTGGAAGCTTTGTTTCACTCCTGTTGTTAAGGTTAGTCCTGCCAGTCACTCTAAAGACTATTCGTTCACTGTTTGCTCCTGGAGAGGTTCTGCTCTGTGTCCTGGTGTCTCCAGAGTTCTGCTAACCTGACTAGCCGCCCTGGAGAAACTCAGCTCTGTGCCCTGGTGTCTCTCAAGTTCTGTTAACCTGACTAGCCACTCTGAGAAAGCTCTGCCCGGTGCCAAGCCTCCCAGCTTTGTTTGGACTCTCTCTCCAGGCTGTCAGCTCCTGCCTTCACCTACACCCTTGTACCCGTGTGTTCCTGGATTTCTGGTTACATCACCCACCATCCCATCAAACCTGTCAATAAAACTCCTCAACTTTAGTCCTGTGTGTGTGGTTCTGGGTTCATCAAAGACAAATCCTGACAGTACGGACCGGCCAAAGGATGAACCCAGACACCACATGGGACTTACCTGCAGGGGTTGACACCCCGGAGGTCCGCGCATATCTGGACATGTGCGAACGCCTGAGAAGAGAGAGGTACGCCAAGGCGGCTTCTGTCCAGGATCCTGCGCCTCCGATCAAGGCCGACTCCACTCCCCGGATGTTTTATGTGGGCGTTGTTTCGGCTACCCCGGAGCACGAGAAGAGAAGCCGCTCAGAATCTTGTCGTCTCGGTCGTCGCCTCTATGACTCACAGCTGGTCCCCCGAGTAAAGCTCAACGCTCCACCTATCCGAGCCCCACACATCGAGGAGGAACAGCTGTGGAGTTTCTATTATGGTGACCGGGATGACCTTCTTCCCCATGGGTCTGCTGCTGCTTCCAAAGCAGCCTCTGCTACGCCATCTGGCTCCTCCCGGCGCAGACGCCGGCGTGTAAGGGTCTCAGAGGGAGCTCTTCTGCCTCCGTCCGAGGCCATCGAGGATGTTGTTCTGCTTCAGTCCAAGGCCGCCGAGGAAGCCTGTAGCCCGGCGGCGCTCTCCGAAGCCTGTAGCCCGGCGGCGCTCTCAGAAGCCTGTAGCCCGGCGGCGCCCTCCGAAGCCTGTAGCCCGGCGGCGCTCTCCGAAGCCTGTAGCCCGGCGGCGCTCTCCGAAGCCTGTAGCCCGGCGGCGCTCTCCGAAGCCTGTAGCCCGGCGGCGCTCTCCGAAGCCTGTAGCCCGGCGGCGTCCGAGGTAGCCGGGGAGATGGTTCCGCCTCCACCCAAAAGCTCCGCTCTGCCGGCCGCCGAAAGCTCCGCTCTGCCGGCCGCCGAAAGCTCCGCTCTGCCGGCCGACAAGAAAATAGATCCGCCGGCCGATGAGCCTCAGCCCGAGGTCTCCGAGGGAGCCGCTCTGCCTCAGCCCGAGGCCTCCGAGGGAGCCGCTCTGCCTCAGCCCGAGGCCTCCGAGGGAGCCGCTCTGCCTCAGCCCGAGGTCTCCGAGGGAGCCGCTCTGCCTCAGCCCGAGGTCTCCGAGGGAGCCGCTCTGCCTCAGGCCGAGGTCTCCGAGGGAGCCGCTCTGCCTCAGGCCGAGGCCTCCGAGGGAGCAGTTTTGCCTCATGCCGAGGCCTCCGAGGGAGCCGCACTGCCTCAGGCCGAGGCCGCCGAGGGAGTAGTTTCGCCTCAGGTCGAGGCCTCCGAGGGAGCAGTTTCGCCTCAGGCCGAGGCCTCCGAGGGAGCAGTTTCGCCTCAGGCCGAGGCCTCCGAGGGAGCAGTTTCGCCTCAGGCCGAGGCCTCCGAGGGAGCAGTTTCGCCTCAGGCCGAGGCCTCCGAGGGAGCAGTTTCGCCTCAGGCCGAGGCCTCCGAGGGAGCAGTTTCGCCTCAGGCCGAGGCCTCCGAGGGAGCAGTTTCGCCTCAGGCCGAGGCTTTGGTTGGTGCTACTCCTGTTTCTGGTTCATCGTGCCGGGGTCGTCCTCCACGACGCCCGCACCAGACTTTCCTGTTCGGCCGGAGCCGCACACTGCGGACTCCGGGCCGCTCGACTTTGCCTCGTCGGGGCCGTCCACCACGGCGCCCGCTTTTGACTTTTCTGTTCGGCCGGAGCCGCAGACTGCGGACTCCGGGCCGCTCGTCTTTGCCTCGTCGGGGCCGTCCACCACGGCGCCCGCTTTTGACTTTTCTGTTCGGCCGGAGCCGCCGACCGCGGTCTCCGGGCCGCTTGACTTTGCCTCGTCGGGGCCGCCCTCCTCGAGGGTTTAGTCGGGCGATGCTGCTCCGCCGCATGCCTCGTCCAGGACGACCTCCACGAACACTTTTCTTTTTGCTTAGCAGCCGTTTTTGCCTGCGCCCTTAAGGCCAGTGCCTTCTGTTTATTTTGTTAAAGCTCGGCCTTAGTTTAGAGTTATTTAGTATTCCTCAGTTCGGAATTAGTAGGGGGTTCTTCGTTTCCTTAGAGTTCTTAGTCTTTGTTTGCTTTGTTTTCCCTGCTCTGTTTTAGGATTCTAGATTTTGCCTTAGTTTTCTAGGTTTGCTTAGCCTTGTCAGTTTAGCTTTAGCTCTCTGGTTGTCACGATAGTGTACTTGTTCAAGTCCTAGTTTTCTTGTTTTGCTTTTATTTGTAGTTTAGCTTTAGTTTCATTTTCTGCTTTAGTGTTTGTTTTGATTTAATGGTTAGCTTTAGTTTTGTGGTGTTATCCCTGCTCTAGTTTTGCCCTTATTTTCTAGTTCTTGGTTTGATTCTTTATTTTTGTCCTGCGTTCTTAGTTTCCAGCGCTCCTTAGGTTTTAGCGCTCGTTTAGATTTCTGACCCCTGGTCCTGAGCTGTTTCATGCTCCTTAGCTTTGGCTAGTTCGAGCTTCCTTAGTTTGTTTTTGGCCTCCTTGTTCCTCTGTCTTCTAGTATTTAGACTTCTCGGTTTCCCGGCGTGTTAGAACGCCCTCTGTTTTCGGTTCCCCGGCGTGTTAGGACGCCCTCTGTTTTCGGTTCCCCGGCGTGTTAGGACGCCCTCTGTTTTCGGTTCCCCGGCGTGTTAGGACGCCCTCTGTTCTCGGTTCTCCGGCGTGTTAGGACGCCCTCTGTTCTCGGTTCCCCGGCGTGTTAGGACGCCCTCTGTTCTCGGTTCCCCGGCGTGTTAGGACGCCCTCTGTTCTCGGTTCCCCGGCGTGTTAGGACGCCCTCTGTTCTCGGTTCCCCGGCGTGTTAGGACGCCCTCTGTTCTCGGTTCCCCAGCGTGTTAGGACGCCCTCTGTTCTCGGTTCCCCGGCGTGTAAGTGCGCCCTCCGTTCTTGTTCCTAGGCGTTTTAGATGTTCCTGCTCCCTTCACGTCCCGACATTCTCTTCCCTCACGCCCCGGCGGGTTTCCCTTTGGCGTTAAGTACGCCCGTTCCTTCCCTTTGGCGTTAAGTACGCCCGTTCCTTCCCTTTGGCGTTAAGTACGCCCGTTCCTTCCCTTTGGCGTTAAGTACGCCCGTTCCTTCCCTTTGGCGCTGTCGTGCGCCCGTTCCTTCCCTCTGGCGCTGTCGTGCGCCCGTTTCTTGCCTTTGGCGCTGTCGTGCGCCCGTTTCTTGCCTTTGGCGCTGTCGTGCGCCCGTTTCTTGCCTCTGGCGCTGTCGTGCGCCCGTTTCTTGCCTCTGGCGCTGTTGTGCGCCCGTTTCTTGCCTCTGGCGCTGTCGTGCGCCCGTTTCTTGCCTTTGGCGCTGTCGTACGCCCGTTCTTCCCTCTGGCGTTAGCATGTCTGGACTTACCCTTTGACATTAGCGCGCCTACTCCTTCCCTCTGCCGTTAGTACGTCTGGCCTTGCCCGTTTTGCCTTGTGGCAATGTTCGCCCGTCTTGCCTGGTGGCGATGTTTGCCAGTCAGCGTCGGTTAGACGCCCTTTTTTTTGGCCTTTCAGCATCCGCTAGACGTTCTTTGTTTTGCCTACCAGGGGTTGTTAGAAACCCCTTTTAGTCCGCTTTTGTTTTTCCTTTGTTTCGGATCGCCCTGAGTGGGTAGTTTTTTGTTTGATTTTGGCCCACCATCCGTGCCACCCTCCACCCACCCTGCTTTGATCAGTTTGGTTTGACTCTAGCCCGCCATCCATACCACCATCCACCCACCCTGGGTTGGTTGTTGTTTGGCTTGTTAGGCCGTCCGGAGACCGGCCTTGAGGGGGGGGGTAATGTCATGGTTTAGTTTTGATTCAGCTTTTGTTGCCATTGGTATTTGGTTTTTCCACCTTGTTTTAGTTAGGGTTTGACTTTATTTATTGTTTTTAGTTTCTCCATCCCCTCACTTCAGCCTTCCCTTCCACTGCAGTTAGTCACACCTGCCAGCCACTAATTAGCCAGACTCACTTCACCTGCCAGCCTCCCTACTTAAGCCTCACTCTGCCTGTCACTCCTTTGCCGGTCCGTCATCTTTCCACACCTCTCCATGCCAGTTCCCGTTTGCCTTGGAAGCTTTGTTTCACTCCTGTTGTTAAGGTTAGTCCTGCCAGTCACTCTAAAGACTATTCGTTCACTGTTTGCTCCTGGAGAGGTTCTGCTCTGTGTCCTGGTGTCTCCAGAGTTCTGCTAACCTGACTAGCCGCCCTGGAGAAACTCAGCTCTGTGCCCTGGTGTCTCTCAAGTTCTGTTAACCTGACTAGCCACTCTGAGAAAGCTCTGCCCGGTGCCAAGCCTCCCAGCTTTGTTTGGACTCTCTCTCCAGGCTGTCAGCTCCTGCCTTCACCTACACCCTTGTACCCGTGTGTTCCTGGATTTCTGGTTACATCACCCACCATCCCATCAAACCTGTCAATAAAACTCCTCAACTTTAGTCCTGTGTGTGTGGTTCTGGGTTCATCAAAGACAAATCCTGACAGCTAGGTTAGGTTGCGGGTGTAGGGGCTGGACCTGCCGGTACAACAGCCATCAGAGGCGGGCGGACAGTCTCCTCACTCCGGCTGCTCTCTGTTGTTGTGGTTGCGGTATTAGTGTTCTTCTTCAGTGGTGGTGGTTTTCCAAAAAAAATCCTAAATGCGTTTCTGTGCCATATTTCCTCCTCGTTTCTGTCGTTACACTATGTAAATTTATAAGTCTGCTGCCACGAGCGGGATACCTCTTTACTCGGCGACCACTAGCTTGCTTGACGTTGCCATGACAACGTAACTTCTGTGAACTTGTGTTGATTAGGCCTCAAAATAATGAATTGAAAATCCAAATACACGTAATAGTAAAATAAAAAAGTCAAAATCATTTCCCAAAATATTTATAAGAAATTTATAAATTGTGCAAAGTATTTTCAATACATGTTAAAAATCTTCCTCTCACCACTAGGGGGTGCTGCAGCACCCCCAGCACCCCACTTTGGCGGCCATGGAAAGACACCCCCCCTCCCCCTATCAGCTTGAAGACGCTACAGAGGAGTAAAGATAGAGGAGGACTAGATCTGCCTAACTGTTATCATTACTTCTTAGCAAATAGGCTTAAATACATCTCAAAACGATTAAAACATAATCCCTTAGATGAGCCCTAGCTAGACACAGAACAGAAAATATGCAATATCAAGATTTTTGATTTGCCATTTATTAGCTCAAATATAAAATGGCATACATGCTTCAGAAATATCAACATCAGCTCTTCTCTGACAGCATGGTGGGAGTTTCTTAAAATGACAGAGGCATCACTTATCCTGTGCAGCCTTACACCCATCTGGAATAATCCTGATATCCCACAAAAAAACAATATGATAAACTTTCCATACTGGAAAAATAAAAAGGTATTGAATACCTGGAACATTTATTTGAAGAAAATTGGTTATATACAATACCGTATTAATAAAAGTAAATTCTTACAATATCAACAATTTAAATATATAATTCAAAATTAATTTAAGCATATTAAAATGTGGTTTACAAATTCCAATAAATGAGAGCGCTTCCGCAGCTCCTTCACACCAGTGAAGGTGCTGTCAAACGATTAAGAATTTTAATCGGGATTAATCGCATAATGTCGATAGTTAACTCGAGATTAATCGCAAATTAATCGCATATTTTATCCTTTTATTTCTGAAAGTGTAATAGCCTGTTTGGTCATTTTAATATGCAATTTTGCAATAAATGACACTAATAAAATACATGCTTGTACAAAAAATATTTTTATTTTGTTATTTTTCAAGCACTTTTCAGAATTGGAATGAAAACATCCTGGTGCCAAATGTTAAACTGCACTATAATGGCTATAAGACTAATCATGACGCCCTGATGTTTACAGTGTATAAACAAATGTGTAAATAAATACCTGTTTTCATGCCGATATATTTTCTTTGCCTCTTACACAAAGATATACATGGTATTATACATAAACATATAAATTAATAAAAATTGTACATTTCAATAAAAGCGAAGGGGGAGAGATGGTATCTAGAGATAGCTTAGAGAGATATAGAGATCGAGCGCGATAGCAGAGCGCGCTATACTATATATCGATCTCGACTAGAGCTATCGAGAGCGCGCTCGAGAGATCTCTCGATCGCTCTCGATCATCTCTCTCTCTCTCCTCCTCTCTCCTCTCTCTCTCTCTCTCTCTCTCTCTCTCTCTCTCTCTCTCTCTCTCAAAAATATTTTTGCTTGCTGTTTCTATCCATATTCTTAGAGTTTAACCCTGGAAAAAGGTTTTAAATTTCCAGGTCATTCCAGTCTTACACTTTGCTTGCAACTGGGCCAGGAGCTTAGTACCCTGAAAGAGACTGTTTAAACAAACTGATTAGTAACTCCAGGTCCTTCGTTTGGCAACGTAATTCAGCCTTAGTTTGTCAAATACAGAGACAATAAATTAATAAGCATTAAAGTGCGGTTTATGGGTTGGGTTTCTGCAATGTTATCATCATGTTAAAAGGTCATATTCAGAACCAATGTCTGCTCAAAATGGTGATCTGCACCAAGTAATCTACTTTCAGCAGTTATCACCGGTTATTGCACCGTAAACTGCAGAAAATACGTGCAGAGTTGCTCTGTCTGCATTTACTACCGACGGCTCCTATGGCGGAGGGATATTTCAGCTGGATACACTCTAATGTAGTGCAAGCAGGCCTCATAATAACCCCTATTTCGGCACTTATTTTAGAGCCCAAATAAGCGATTTCACTTTCAGAAACCTGCCCAAAAAAACCGCAACCCGTGACTCATGAAATTTACAAGCGCTTTTAGAAAAAAGAAGCCCAAAGTCGCATGTGTCCGAGGGTAAAAGAAACTTCGCGCTCACGCAGCGCGGGTCTGTTTTGCTACAGTTTTCTAGCACTCTTGAAACTACGGAAAGTGCCGAGGGTAAAAGAAACACAGTCCGGAAAGTGCGGCGGGGGGAAAAACATTAGGGAACGGTGTGTGTGTTTTGACGCGCGATTAACGGCGACAAAAAAATTGTCGGTGTTAAAATAGATTTACGTTAACGCCGTTAATAACGCGTTTAACTGACAGCACTAATATATATATATATATATATATATATATATATATATATATATATATATATATATATATATATATATAGCTAGCAGTGGCTGTATTTTTTTTTTTTACTTTTATTTTAGCCTTTAATGAATTCATCCTCTGTTGCTTTGGAATTACTTTTAGATTAGTCAATCTAATATCAGATTACCTGTTTTTTTTCATTACTAATTTAGTATGCAATTCTGTGTTTTTGCCACTGTCACGCCAAAATTTCCCAATTGTTGGACAAAGAAGATTAGGAAATAGGTGTAATAGTTCTACATTTAATAATTACTGAGATACAGTAATTAACGGCTAGTTTATTAGACAGACAATATACTGTGGTTAGGCTCAGCCATTTAGATGAAGCACAGAGAAAGGCTTCCACTTCTCTCCATCAACAGAAATCAGTCAAAGTGATCCATACAAATTATCAAAATTCCTTTTGGACACATCAGTTAGGAGATTTATTTAAATCCCAGTAGGATCAGAAACAGAATTCACTGTTTGGATTATAACTCTTTTTTCATAGGAATTCTTACAGAACCCACCCGCATCCAGCCAGAGTCCGCAGTGCTACATAGGAAGAGGGACTTTTTACATTCCATAAATGGAAGAAAACTAAATGAAATATGAAAAGTGATCTTCGAGGCTTTACCTGTGGTGTTCTCTGTAGTTCATAAAGACTTAGTTCCCAGGTCTTGCTGAGGGACTGTACCCCATTTGTCTGCACTGTCTGGGTCATGACTGCAATACTGGAACAGAAAAACAAAGTACAGTGGAAGAGTTAACAGTGGGTTTGGCATTAAAATCAAAAGTGCAAATCAACTTTTAAAAATCTGTTTCATCCTACAGGAGCATATTACTCCGATGACTGATCCCATCAACAATAATACTTTATCCTACTAATAGCGCTCCAGAATCTGCTTGCTGTTTTCCAGCAAGCAAGATTGTTGGCTTGCTTGCAGATGGTAAACAGATGGTACACAATAAGAGCGGACAACTTTGCTGATGTTAGATCATGATAGAATGGTCATATGATGTACACTAACTGAATAGCAGTAGACTTTTTCCATCTCCTCTTAAGGTAGATGTAAAACCAGTGTGCGATTTGCAAAAAAAAAACCAGAGGGGGGGATAATTTCAATTGTTTTATAAATGAACATAACAACAAGGTTATGTGACCTGCATGCTGTCTGGCTCGAGACAGCATGTAACCTGTCCTGGGCGGGAGGGTGGCAAAATCGGCTGCTGCTGCTGCTTCTTGTCTTGTGACACTGCCTGCAAATCTTCATCATCCACCAAAGTTTGTCCTGTAACATTACCATGGCTGTTTGTCCCGTCATCTACTCTTTACCATTTCTGTTGATTTTTCAAGCCAAAATATGACAAAATACTTTGGTGACGTTCATGCTGCCACACGTTCTCATTCATTACTTGGTTAGCTAGCAGCTGCTCTTTCAGGTAAATAGCTAGATCCAGTAGGTTAGACTATTGTTTTTAAACTTGTGCCATCTACTGTCTGGACTCAGGAGTGGGTATTAGTTTACTTCAACCGCTTCAAGCAGAAAATGTATTAATACTCTTTTAAAACAGACAACAAAAAATTAAATTAACAAATGTGAAGGACACAAGACATGTATTTATATTAGGGCTGTCAAACGATTAAAAATTCTAATTTGAATCGATTAATCACATAATATCGATAGTTAACTCGAGAATAATTGCAAATAATCGCATGTTTTATCCTTTTATTTCTGAAAGTGTAATAGCCTGTTTGGGCATTTTAATATGCTATTTTGCAATAAATGACACTAATAAAATACATGCTTGTACAAAAAACATTTTTATTTTGTTATTTTTCAAGCACTTTTGAGAATTGGAATGAAAACAAACGATTAAAACATAATCCCTTAGATGAGCCCTAGCTAGACACAGAACAGAAAATATGCAATATCAAGATTTTTGATTTATTGCCATTTATTAGCTCAAATATAAAATGGCATACATGCTTCAGAAATATCAACATCAGCTCTTCTCTGACAGCATGGTGGGAGTTTCTTAAAATGACAGAGGCATCACTTATCCTGTGCAGCCTTACACCCATCTGGAATAATCCTGATATCCCACAAAAAAAACAATATGATAAACTTTCCATACTGGAAAAATAAAAAGGTATTGAATACCTGGAACATTTATTTGAAGAAAATTGGTTATATACAATACCGTATTAATAAAAGTAAATTCTTACAATATCAACAATTTAAATATATAATTCAAAATTAATTTAAGCATATTAAAATGTGGTTTACAAATTCCAATAAATGAGAGCGCTTCCGCAGCTCCTTCACACCAGTGAAGGTGCTGTCAAACGATTAAGAATTTTAATCGGGATTAATCGCATAATGTCGATAGTTAACTCGAGATTAATCGCAAATTAATCGCATATTTTATCCTTTCATTTCTGAAAGTGTAATAGCCTGTTTGGGCATTTTAATATGCTATTTTGCAATAAATGACACTAATAAAATACATGCTTGTACAAAAAATATTTTTATTTTGTTATTTTTCAAGCACTTTTGAGAATTGGAATGAAAACATCCTAGTGCCAAATGTTAAACTCTGGACTATAATGGCTAAATGACTAATCATGACACCCTGATGTTTACACAATGTGTAAATAAATTTGTAAATAAATACCTGTTTTCATGCCGATATATTTTTTTTGCCTCTTAAACAAAGCTAGACATGGTATTATGCATAAACATATAAATTAATAAAAATTGTACATTTCAATAAAGTCATAAGTTTTGTTCATTTCTTCACTCGCTCTCTCTCTCACACATCTAATTCTGAGTTTTCACACCAACAACAATAATTTCTTTGAATATTTTTGCTTGCTGTTTCTATCCATATTCATAGAGTTTAAGCATGAAAAAGGTTTTAAATCTCCAGGTCATTCCAGTCTTACACTTTGCATGCAAATGGGCAGGAGCTCAGTACCCTGAATGAAACTGATTAGCAATGGTTTAGTAACTCCAGGTCCTTCGTTTGGCAACGTGATTCAGCCTTAGTTTGTCAAATACAGAGAAAACAAATTAATAAGCATTAAAGTACGGTTTATGGGTTGGGTTTCTGCAATTTTTTCAACGTGTAAAAGCTCATCTTCAGAACCAATGTCTGATAAAATGGTGATCTGCACCATGTAATCTACTTTCAGCAGTTATCACCGGTTATTGCATCGTAAACTGCAGAAAATACATGCAGAGTTGCTCTGTCTGCCTTTACTACCGTCGGCTCCTATGGCGGAGGGATATTTCAGCTGGATACACTCTAATGTAGTGCAGGCAGGTCTCATAATAACCGCTGTTTCGTAACTTATTTTAGAGCCCAAATAAGCGATTTCACTTTCAGAAACGTGCCCAAAAAAAAAAACGCAACCCGTGACTCTTGAAATTTAGAAGCGCTTTTAGAAAAAAGAAGCCCAAAGTCGCATGTGTCCGAGGGTAAAAGAAACCCTTCGGGGCGGGTCTGTTTTGCTACAGTCTCTAGCATAGACATAATATAAGAGTAGACGCGTCGTTGGGCGGGTTCTGCCTATGCTGCGATGCGTCAGAGCGTCCGCCATCTTAAATGTGGCAAATCTGCAGTTACTCAGTCACTTAAACAGTATCAGAGGGACTTTAATCTCTGAATATACTTTGTATTCGTAGTATTTTTTTGTAATATTACAAGTTTATTTTCGTATCCCTTTAGCTTCATTCTCCTGAATGTATTCTCCTAAAGAATAAAAATGTTTAAAATAATCTAACCTGGCCCTATTACTCCAGGAGTGAAATAATTCTGCAAACTGTGTTTATTCTGGAAATGTTCCCCCTTGATTCTCATAATATGATGTTTTTATCATAACATTATCACTTTTGTGTTTGTTTGTTTATTTTTACTTTATTGACCTTGGACTTTTTATCCTCATATTATTAATTTTACCTTTTTAATACTCACCCAAAAGTCTGTTCCTAAAGGTTCATATGTGACACGGTTTTACGAAATAATGAAGACAACAATGTTTAGATTTAAGAAATTGATCCTTATATTCATAACACATACAAAAAAAAAAAAAAAAAAAAAAAAAAAAAAAAAAAAAATATATATATATATATATATATATATATATGTATATATATATATATATATATATATATATATATATATATGTGTGTGTGTGTGTGTGTGTGTGTGTGTATTTATTGCAGCACAGGAATGAGGCATCTTCTCTGATCCACGTTCACAATAACAGAACTCAACTTTTTCTGCCACATACAATATGGCGGTGAGGTTGACGTGCGAACCTGCGCCCTGTGACGCGTCTACGTATATATGTCTGTGGTCTCTAGCACTCTTGAAACTACGGAAAGCGCCGAGGGTAAAAGAAACACAGTCCGGAGAGCGCGGCGGGGGAAAAAACATTAGGGAACAGTGTGTGTGTTTTGACGCGCGGCGACAAAAAAAAAATTGTCGGCGTTAAAATGGGTTTGCGTTAACGCCGACAGCACTAATATATATATATATATATATATATATATATATATATATATATATATATATATATATATATATATATATATAAATAAATATGTGTATATGTATTTATGTATACATATATGTAAATATATGTTTTCGTATATTGTTATTTATATATTTATAAATTTTATACATCTATATTTAAATAAATAAAATGCTAAATATTTCAGCACATTACTGTCTCAGTACTTGACAGTTTTCGAACATAACATAAAAGTTTATGGCATTTGACATTTTAAAAGTTTTAAGCCCCCCCGAACATGAAAAAATCCTCGTTATTCGATGCTGTAGCGCACATATTCCCTATTTACTGGGGGAAAATAGGGAGTACCAATATGGCGGCTGGTGGCTTCAAAGCGACTCGTTTTAACAGCCGGTGATTAGCACTCCAGTGTATAATATAGCTCAGTGGGTCTAACACGTTAGTAACGCGTTAAAACTGAAAATCCATAATATTACCTATTCAGACCAGAGGGGGGGGGGGGGGATATATATCCCCCCCAGGGATAAAACATGAATGACCAGAGGGTGGGAGGAATATGTATCCCATCCAGGGATAAAACATGAATGACCAGAGGGGGGGACGTCACAAACAGAGGGGGAGGGGGGGGGTAAATCCCACCCATCCCCCCCAGCAAATCGCACCCAGTGTAAAACTATTATTTGAGTCAATGTTCCTGCCGTGTGATGTGGTAAAACAGCTGTGGTAAGCTTTGATATGTCTATGGATAACTTCTTTGCAGCCGCTTTACTGGCGTTGGAAAATGCTAGCATGTCTGTAGCTTGCCTAGAGAGGCAAGATGGTGCTGTGACAGTGTGACTGAAAACACAGACCAGGGAAGCATGGAGAGTCATGCGGAACAAGTTAACACTCTAAAAGAAGACGCCATAATATTAAGAGTTACTAAGAATATTAAAGAAATGCTGAACAAAAAAAAGGAGCTGCCACCCTTTAGCCCAAGACCAAACTCTCAGAGAAGTTTAACAACATAGTGCAGAGAATGGGTACTGCACAACAGCGTTGATTTGGAAGACGCGTCGACAAGAAGCTCACCAAGACTGGATAATACGGAGAAAAAAGTACTCTGGACAGTTTTGAGAACCAAAGCAGGCACTAGAACATCAAGATTACGGGTATGAAGGAAGGTACTGAAAAAAAGCAATCCGCTGCCTTGATTTAAGATATGACCAGAATGGAATCAATGACATTTTATGTAGATTTTTCTGATTTTCTTATCATATTACCTTATATTGTTCCGTCATTAAGGGTCCAAGTTGTGTATTTTGTTCTTGCTAGGATCTTTTTTTGTTTATCAGCACAAAACAAATATCAAGTCAGGCATCTAACAGTTACGAAATTTCAGCAATGCACTCTGTACATACAAAATGACAAAGTTGTCTAAGTCACATTTCATATTTGTTATTTTTATTCTTGAATACAGAATAAAGAAATAATGTATTTTAAATGAGTATTTGTAACCTGACTCTCAACAGATGGATTTCGTTCTGCAGAGCGCCACTCATCCACCCGGGATTGTTTGGAGCGATATGTGTGCCTTTTAATTGAGCGTGCAGGAATCAATCCAAGGGCGCTGTGAGACAACACGCACGCCCAAAACCGGTCTGGCGTGCGGTCAACTCTGAAAAACTCTTCTCAACCCACTGTCCTCGCGCTCAGTTCCATCTCTGCTCGTGCACTCGACCTGCTCCTTCCTCGCTCAACATCATCTGTGCGCTCGGCGCTCGCTCAGCTGTTTCTGAGCTCGCAACTTCAAAAACTGTCCACTCCAGCAGCCAATTACAGACAGGTTTTTTTCCATCCAATCAGCGAGCGGGCCAGAGAAAGAACTGATAAAGTGGCACAGAGTAACAAT
Source organism: Fundulus heteroclitus (assembly GCF_011125445.2). NCBI lineage: Eukaryota > Metazoa > Chordata > Actinopteri > Cyprinodontiformes > Fundulidae > Fundulus > Fundulus heteroclitus. The sequence goes on along the minus strand of NW_023397241.1, from coordinate 13,278 downwards.
AACAGAGCGCTCCATAAAGATATTATTAATCAGAAAAATAAAACGATATGTTCTGATTGTTTCACAGCGGTTACATCCAGCAGGTAAACACGCCCATAGCAGCACACCTCAGCTCCCCGCAGCCCCACCCCCGGTTTCTCAGTTTCAGTCTGAATACGTGCTAAAACTCTTGTTGTGATATTACCGCCAGGATCATCAAAATAATTGATATCAGAATGAATTCTGAACAGTGGAAGGGTCACAAAGGAATTCCACTCTGCCGGTAACACGAGACTCTCAAGGTTTGGACGGCCCTTCTTCCCAGCAGGAGGTCAGCTGTGACCCCTGCTTGCTATAAAAACTTTCCTCCCACAGACAAAGATCCCCACTTCTCCAGACCTCTTCCCCTGACTCCAAGCTGCTGAGACACACACCTCCAAAACCCTCTGAGGACCAGCACTCAAGGAGAGGGGGGAGCCATGTGACTGAAGGCCACCGGGAACCATCGATGGGGCCTGGAAGAGGCCGCGAGCTAAGTCCGAATGAGCCTTTCTGAAACTCAATTCCTCCCTGGCCATAGCTCTCAACTCTCACGCATTGACCGTGTGACACACGCATTTCACTGACTTCACATGCTCACACGCAACACATGGCACTTCACACGCAAACATGGCATTTCTCACGCATAAAAATCACAAAGCCCATCTGGGCTGCGGACCACAAAACTCCGCCTTCTTCTGAGCTGTTTCGGCTTCTTTCACAACTTGTGGCCATCAGTAATTCCTGCTGCAGTTCATGTTAACAGAGCAGCAGGAAGAGTAATCAGAGTTATGAATAATTTTAGTCTTAACCAGTGGTGAAAGTGAGCCAGTGTTATGCTCAAAAGTGCATGCCTGCCGAGATATGCATCCCCTGTCGCGGGAGCGCGCCTCGCTCTGTACAAATGAATATCGACGGAAAACAAATTAAAATACGACCAACGGAGCGACTTGTTCTTATATTAATTATATAAAAACGTTTAAATGTACTTCTAGTGTGAAAAAAACTGTTTGTATTTGGCAGATTCGTTTACAAAAGTACGGGTGTGAAATCCAAAGTTTTTATCCGAGGTACGGCTGATTTATTTGTTGTGGTCTTTTGTTATTCACACAAAACAATAAACCGTGAGAGCCGACGTGAGTTTTGAAACTGAAAAGCTTTTTCTTAAGCGGAAGATCAAACGTGCAGACACACCGTTCATAGACCAGTGGGATGCATTCGTGAGCGTCAGAAAGCTATGGTGCATTCAGGAGCATGGGACATTTCAAACTTACAAGGAAAGAGGCATAAAACGGAATAGAACTTAACTCATACAATAATCTATTTATCCAGAAACAGTGTGGGCTTTCTTACAATACTGAGTGCTCTATAATTGTATTTCTGTTATGTTTTGATTCTGCACATCTGATAGCTTTTTATTCTGAAAATTCTATAATATTACAGCAGCAAATTATCAAAGTTTTTCAAAGCCTGTTTAAAAGCTCCAAATGGGGCTTCAGATCATAGAGCGACAATTGCGCTGTCATTGTTTTACAGGGCAGAATTTGCATTTGCTGACCCTTGTCCTTTAATTACAGATGGATATACAGGAATACAGTCATACAAGTGTCAACTCCTCTGAGATAGCAGGGGATGCGTTTTTTGGCAGCGGGAACCTCTGTGTGCTTTAGTGTTGCTGCTGAGGGGAAAATGTTGACCATAAAGACTTGATGAAACTCAGCCTGATTCACCAATCAGGTTATAGATCTACAATGATAAAAAAAACCATAGATTAATGTGTAACAGTGTAATAATTCGGTCAATAACTTAAAACTACTTAATTTTATTCAGTATTATTTGAACAATTGTGTGTTTTTATGTTTTAGTACCATTAACTGAACAATAAGGTATTAATATGTCTCTTTCTCTTTTTAACAAAAGTAATACATGTCTACTTCAATGTCTGGTGGGATAAAAATGAGATGGAGTTGAGACTCCACCGGCTCTTCCAGGGTCTGGTTAGCCCCGCCCCAAACAAGCCCCGCCCCCAAAATTAGCATAATCTCACTCTTAACTTTTGATAAAAGCTGAGAGGTCTGTCCCTGGCATAGGGAGAAACTGCCAGCCGATTCAAAGATAAGTCTCTCACTTCTGCTTAAAACAGATGCCGAAGTGAAGGAATCCGTCTATGCCAGCTTTGTTCTGCTTTCTTAGCGCACCACAGACGGAGCTGGTTCCAGGCAACGCAGAGCTGAAAAGCCGGCACAGAAGCAACGTCCCCATGCCGAGGAGAGATCTGCTTAAATTGTGACTGCAACCGGGGTCAGAGTCTGCCTGGAGGACCAGGCCTCCAACCCAGACCACGCCGTCAGCTACACGCTGCTGCAAGGCTAACGCTAGCCTGCCAAGAGCCAAGCGCTAGCCGCTAGTCAACAACTTCCCTCCTTCAACGCTCCTCCCGTGAATGGCCAAAACTAGACAAGACTGACACAAAACAAAGGACAGAGGTTTGGGCAGCGGTCTGAGGGTGAAGAAAAAGGTTTATTGGGAAATGTTTGTAAACCGTGGTGTTTAGAACAAAGGGCTAACCGGTAGGTCGCGCTAGCCAAACATGCAATTAGCCTTGCTAACATCCGGTTTCAGACAGTTCAGAAGAAGTTCGTTTTAAAGCATAAAGCGTAACTGTTCTGCGCCGCCATCCCCCGATGGTGTTATGAGCCTTATTCCCGCATCAATATGGTATATTAATGCCGGTTTTCAAGATAATTTTGATAACTATAGATTTTAACCAGGTTAGCGACGATCGCTGCAGCGACCCCTAGCGGCCGGATGTAAAATCGCATAAACAAAGGCAAGCGATTCTGAATTAAATGATTTTACAGGACAAAACAGTCCTCAGAATATTATTTCAACAAATAATGTTTTGTTTGACTTGGGCTTTGCAATGTGAATGGATTGAAATACACGGCAGATGTTTTTTAACTCCATTCCATGTTTTTGTTAATCAGATCTGCAGTGAACCAGGATTCACTGAAGTATTCTGATTATGATCAACCACTTTTGTTTGTGTTTTGCATGTAAATAGTTCCTTAGCTTAGCTTCTTTTTATCTTCATTTTGCTTGGTAGTTTAGTTAGGTTTCACTAGCTTAGTAGAGAGGATTTATTAAATCGAAATATTGTGTTAATTCAGGTAAACAGCATTACATAGTGATGTTCTCTGGATGTTCATTTTATTTCTGTTATTAAATTCTTGAACTTGAAAAGAAGTTGTCACTCTTTTATTCTACGTGTGTGCAGGTTTTGCTGTTAAAAGATCGCTAGTGCTCGAATTCATCCCTTTCAACCGTTGTCTTGATATCAGCGTAAGAGCTGATCATCACCAGACAATACTTAACAGACAGAGAGTTATTTATGAAACATTAAATAACTTTTAACAGTGTATAATTGCACAACACTCTAAAATGAACTGCACCAGTCTGAATCACAATGAAAAGTATTACAGCTCTGTGCGTAAACATAGTGAGGAAATCGTGTCTAGCACCAATTTTACCAGCAGCAGCGAAGGCTGCAGCGGTGTGGGCGTGACATGCGCATCGGTGCTTGTCACTGGTTCAGTCACGGCAGCAGCGCTGTTTCTAAGTGCTGCGCGATCCATAGAAAGACAGACACTCAATTTAATCTCGTGAATAAAACTTTTGGCCAGAATTCTACTTTTCATCTGCTGGCATAAATAATGTAAAGTCAGGAGAGAGAAAGAGACAGATTCTCGCTCGTTGTCTTCTCCCGGATCCGTTGCAATTCTCTCCTCTGTTGCCTCTGATTTCTCACTCTCTCTTTGTTCCTCTCCTCCTTCATCACAAACTTTGACCTTGGATGTCTCACCTACCAGACAGTTTCCCTAATTTCAGCCAAATTAGCATATTTGCAAGAATGATTGAAGCAGAGGCCACAAGCAAGGTGCGCATATACAGCACAATGCGTATATTTCATCTTCAAATGAAGCGTAGAAGATTTGTTCAAAATAAATACATTTTCGGGTGAATACTGTATTGTTCCGTTATGACACCCAAGCACCAGACCAACACATAATTTTAGGACGAAGAGAACGGGACAGCTTTCACAGAGTAATCCGCCAGTCCCCTGAACCACCACTCCTTCCCCCAGAAGCCACACATTTCTTCCAGTATAAACCCAAAACCTAACTTAAAGAAACAATAAGTGTGCAACAGCACTTTAATACGGATCATTACAATACATTTTTATTTCACAATTTTTGATTGTAATTTTTACAAAGGAAATGTTTATTTACACGTCTTTATGGTGTGGGGGGAAAACAACTGTCAGACAGCTGTTACATTTTTCAGCTCGCGCCCCAGCATCACATTTGGGAATCCCTGCTCTGAAGGAAAAGCACAAGTAGAAATTGTATACCTTTTTATTTCCATTGATTCCAAGTTTGTTTGGTGATAAACAGGATTTTGAGGACGATTTTGCCACACAGCAAGAGGCTTTAAAATATTTCTTCTCAGCTCAATTGCAACGCCAGCAAACCATTTATCTCAATCTAAACATGAACTCTGGGGTGAAAAATGAAAGTCTATAACAGAGCTCCATCATACAATGCTAAGAATGTTGGAACCTGACTGACAAAAATATTTTATTTTTCCAGTGAAGTCACAGCCTCAACCAATTTTAACTGCCATAAAGGCGAGAGAAAGGGCGTCAAATCACTAATTGTGATTGTTTTTAACTTTACCTTTCGCCTCAACATTGAGTCATTGAGGTATTTACTGGCAAAGCAACTGACAAGATTCCCCAAGAGTACCAAATCCGTATCTTTTGTCTGACGTTGTCCACCAACCTGAGCGTCAGCGAAGAAAATCTGTGCATAGATGTAGCTGTGACCATGTGACCATGAAGTAGTCACTTACCACAAAAACAAAAAACTGTCGATCTGTAAACAAGAAGTCAATAAAACAACAAGAATTTATGTTTTTCCTTTCTCACTGTAAGCTAATCATTTGTCGATGTCAGCAAACACCATCCGATTAGCTGTAAGCGCAGACTTTGATAAAGTCTTGCTGGCCTGATATACCTGATCCACAAACCAACATTAAACCCAGTTTATGTTGCGCATTCATTCTGATTTCTCAGAGATTGTAAGAGAAACTCGGCTAAAGCTAACTAGCATCCAGCTCCAGATGCTGCTGTGGCCATACTACGGAGCGTTGACTCTTAAGGAGAGCAAAACATGTTTACTATGGGACATGGAAACAGCAGGGAGGCGCAGATTTGCTGTTTTAGCACAGTTTGGAGACCGCAAAGATGGACCGTGAGCTGGTGAACCCGATGTAACCAAGTCGTGAGTATAATGTATCGCTGTGACAAACAAAACAACAACAGAGAGGCTGTCGATACGACATCCGCAGGTCTGCACTGCAGGGTTTACATACAATCTTCTAATTTTAAACGAATGAGAACTAATTTCAGCAATGTGCTTCATCCAGTAATTAAGGTACGAAAGTAGAACTGCTATAATCTGCGAGAAATATTATTTTACACGTACTTACATGTTATGTTTTAAGCACGGCCCCGATGTAGCCAGGCGCGTTGAGGCGAAGGCAATATGGCTGACACGCTAAGAGCGATGCAATCTGGGAAATGAAGGCAAATTATAAACCCTGATTTTTATTTTATTTTTTGTACACAGCTAAAAATATACCTAAAACAAAATTTGCTTTGGGGAAATACTGCATTTAATGTGTAAATCAGACGCTAGGACAAACACTTGCCACCCTTTTGTAAGTCATGTTTTGAGTCAAGTTAAGACAAGTCATTCCTCAGTAGCCTATAGTCCAAAATCGTATTGTGAAATTCCTGAGTAAAGGCCAAAGTAGCTTTGATTTCCAGTTTGCAGAACATCAGTTACTAATTTCAAGAACTTATAAATGTTTCATAAGATCCATCCATCCGTTGTCAAAAATAAGGCATCTAAAACTGTATGTTTGACCAGTTGAAATATCTTTTAAGGTTTATCCAAATAAATTGGAGGTATTTTGAACACTTTTTTTTAAATCCAGATAGCATTTTTATTTCAGATATCTTGAATTATCATTGTCAGAATTATACTAACATCTTGAACATGTCTTAAAATATCCCACATTTTGGCAATACATTTTTTAAGACATTTAGCCTTACTTGTATTGTGCCATTGCACACGTTTTTTTTAGTTAGTTAATGTTTAATAAATAATTCATGGTCTGTTTGGTATTGTCCATAGGTATGGGGCCATTATTGTTGCAATATAATTTGCAAATGTGTATGGAGAGTTGTGTGTCTGTACCTCAATTTGTGTGTGTGTTCAGTGGAAATGTGTAAAAAAAATCGGTAAATGTGTGAGGAGATTTGTGTGTCTGTACAACAATCTGCAAATGTGTAAAACTACTTGTGTGTAATCCGTTTTGCAAATGTGTAAAAAATCCACAAATCTGTATTCACATCTACAAATGTGTACTGAGATTTGCAAATGTGTAGATCAATCTGTGAGCACACACAGTGGCGCCTCCAGAAATTTTTCATAGGGGTGGCCAGATGGGGCCACTTAAAATTCTTGGGGTGGCACACTGAAACTAAAAGCCATAAATTCAGGATTGTATTCTATAGTTGTAGTAAAGCTGCCTTTAGAAAATTGTGTGATTTTTAATGTTACTAATGATCTAATGTGCATAGTCATAGACCAATAACAGTACAGTTAACATTTTGAGTTGAACAATAATTGCTTTATATTGTGTAGTCATGTAGGAATAGGGTGTAAATGTATTAATTTATTGAAAACTAAAAAATACTGGGCAGATAAAAATAAAAGCAAGAACAGAAACAATATCTTTATTTATGTAACAGGAATCTCAGGGAAAAAGGGAACAACAGTCATATTTTGATTACAAGGTTATACTGTATGTGTAAGAAACAGTTATACCTTTACTTAGTCTGAAACAAAAATAATAATTACTTTTACAAAAATAACTTCCCAGCAAAGATCCATAGTCTCCAATTCTGGTTACCAAGCTCAATTCAAGCCATTTACATGTGTTGTACCAGTTTTTAGAAAAGCATCTTCTTCTGTCCCCTTGACAGGTTCTAGGGAAGATTTTAGTTGTGGCTGCTTGGGCCGCTCTGCTCTTGACTGGAATAAATCTATAATGAAACATGAGCGAAAGTCCGTTATTCTGACATTAAAATTATGATCACAATAACAATAAATAACTAGAACTGCAAGCAGTTATTTACAGGTTCCAAGCCCACCCACGCCCCGCCCCCTTGAGCATGTTTCTGGACTTCAGTTCAGCGTTCAACACCATCAAAACTGGAACATCTGGGCTTCAGCACACCTCTTTGCAACTGCCTGCTAGACTTCATCACCAACAGACCTCAGTTGGTCCGGGTCGGACAGAATACCTCTGATGTCATCACCCTCAGCACAGGCTTTCCTCAGGGCTGTGTCCTGAGCCCCTTGCTGTTCACCCTGATGACACACGACTGTGTCCCCAGGTTCACCACCAATCACATCGTGAAGTTTGCAGACGACACGACGGTGGTGGGCCTGATCAGAGATGACTGAGATGCTTTCTGAGTGATTATACTGCAAACTAATTAAGTATGAACTACAATCTGAACATATGACTGATCTTATTGCCTTAACTTCTTCAACCCATTGAACAGCTAATAATATTGCAATCATTTCTCCTGTATAAACTGAAAGTCCATCACTTATTCGTTTCCTAATTTTAACATTAAATTCTGGTACGATAAAGGCTACTCCTATTTGATTTGTTATATTTTTAGAGGCATCTGTATACATTTTTACATAAGTATAATATTTATTAATATATTCCTGTTCTATATAAGAGTTTAATATAAATTTCTTATCCTTTCTTCTTTTCAACAAAGTAAAATCTACCCTAGCATCTGGAATTATCCATGGTTGTATAACTGATAATGGAACTGTTTGACTTATACTAATCTGATCTATTTTGAATTCTGTTATTTTTCCTGCACAGTCCAACCAAAACTTCTAATATCTATTACTTCTTTTTCCCAACAGGGTTTTATTACCTGCAGAGTTGGATGATCCTTTCTATGACCTTTTATGTTAATTGCTCTCTTCTAAATGCAAGCGGCATTTCTCCCATTTCTACTAATAATGCTGCTGTTGGAGTAGTTTTAATTGCTCCTGTACATAATCTCAATGCTTGATACTGAATCCGATCTAATTTTTGTAGATTTTTCTCTGCTGCTGAATTATAAACAATACTTCCATAATCACTGATCTAATTAATCCTGTATATATATTCTTTAGTGCTATTCTATCTGCTCCCCACTCCCTACCAATTAAGCATGTCATAATATTTATTACTTTCTTGCATTTGTCTACGACTCTTTAAATGTGTATATTCCATGTTATTCTTTCGTCAAACCAAACACCTAAAAATTTGAATTGTTTCACTCTTTGTATTTCTTGATTATATAATTTTAATTTAACATCATTCATTTTCTTCCTTGAAAAAAAAACATTGTTTTAGTCTTATCCACTGAGAATTTAAATCCCCATTTTAATGACCATTCTTCAACTTTAAAAATAGCTTCTTGCATCTATTTAGTAATAAACTCCAAATTCCTTCCTCTCTTCCACATAGCTCATCATCAGCAAAAACAGAAAAACCCATTCCATTATCTGTATTTTGAAACACATCATCTATCATTATCGAAACTAATAAAGGACTTATTATACTTCCCTGTGGAGTACCATTTTCAACAATATATTTCTCAGAATGATAATTACCTATTTAAAACTTGTATTTGTCTTTTAGTTACAAAATCTTTGATCCACCAATACATCCTACCTGTAATACCCATCCTTATAATTTTAATTAATAAACCTTCTTTCCACAACATATCATCTGCCTTTTCAATATCAAAAACACTGCTACAATACTTTCTTTATTAATTTGAGCTTTTCTGATTTCAAATTGCAATTCCTCCCTCTTCAAGTTCCTGCTCCGCTTAGAAACATCACGGGATGTGAATCTTATTTGGAGTATGGGTTATGAAGGACATGTTAAAATCTGTTAGGGTTTTAGAATAATCAGCAATGTACACACACATACACATATACACATGCAGTAGAATGTTCTTCATTTACAGTGACCTTTAAACCATTAGTGCTATTACTCCTTTTCATATCTATCTATCTATCTATCCATATTATATTATAGTGTTACTTTTGGAATAAGTCTGATCCATATCTGAACTATGGATCTTTGCAAATGTTCTTGCCATAGACAGACCTCTCAACTTTTATCAAAAGATAGGAGTGAGATTATGCTAATTTGGGGGCGGGGCTTGTTTGGGGGCGGGGCTAACTGGACCCTGGAAGAGCCGGTGGAGTCAGCTGCATCTCATTTTTACCCCACCAGACAATGAAGTAGACATGTATTACTTGTGTTAAAAAGAGAAAGAGAAATATTAATACTTTATTGTTCAGTTAATGGATTAAAACACATATAATACACAATTGTTCAAATAATACTGAATAAAATTAAGTAGATGTTAATTATTGACCGAATTATTATACTGTTACACATTCATCTATGGGTTGTTTATCATTGTAAATCTATAACCTGATTGGTGATTCAGGCTGAGTTTCATCAAGCCTTTATGTTCCCCTCAGCAGCAACACTGAAGCACACAGAGGTTCCCGCTGCGTCTTTACGCACAATCCAGCTGCTGATGTTTCCCTCTTTTCAGCTCAATGCACTTCTAGACTGTTACAGTTTATAACATTCTCATCACCTTTCACAGCGACAGGTTTCTCAGTCAGTCGCCGCGCTGACCAGACAAATCTCTATTGCTCTCGTCAGTGCGCTCTGGGCGCCCAGAAAGCACCTGCTCCGAGGGATGGGGAGGGGGGGAGAGCAGCAAGCACGGAGGCACAGAAATACGGTGCATGTAGTTAAAAAATGCAGAATTAATAAAACGAAACTTATAAACTGACCAAGTGGCGTTTTAAATTGCATCTGGTTAGCAGAACTGTTTTTATGATCAGCGTGCAGCCATGGCTGGTTCTGAATGAACCGGTCATCTCGCAGCAGCTCCGCCCCCTCCCCTCCTCCTGTGTACGCGGTACAGGACCTTACCGGCTCACTTTCACCACTGTTAAGACTAAAATTATTCATAACTCCGATCACTCTTCCTGCTGCTCTGTTAACACGAACTGGAGCAGGAATTACTGATGGCCACAAGCTGTGAAAGAAGCCGAAACAGCTCAGCAGAAGGCGGAGTTTTGTCGTCCGCAGCCCAGATGGGCTTTGTGATTTTTATGCGTGAGAAAATGCCATGTTTGCGTGTGAAATGTCATGTGTTGCGTGTGAGCGTGTGAAGTTAGTGAAATGCGTGTGTCACACGGTCAATGCGTGAGAGTTGAGAGCTATGCCATAGACCTTTTTCCACGGTGACGTCATGCAACTTCCGTTCTGTGGTGAAGCAGGGTATCTTTATTTCCGCTTTCTCCGCTAGCAGTGTTTTTACATAGGGAATTCACACAGTCCCTACACCAATCTACCAAAATTTCGTTTGGGAGACGTGCACAGACTGGTACAAAAGCTTTCGGCCACACCAGCCTCCAAACTCGATAAAGATTACAAGTTCTTTGTGGAACAATACCTTTTCGATTATGAAGGTAAGAGCTTTGTCTTCTTAGCTCTGTTGTTAGCATATATGCTAGGATAATTATAGCTATGCTACCAACAGGACTTTTGTCATTTATTAGTTTTCTATTTCTCCATTATATTGCTACGCTAGCTTTATTGCTATATCAGCTATTCTGTTTCACAGCTTTTAGCCAATGAGTCACACCAGGGATATAGTTGATGTATAATGTTGAGCCTTTTCATACTTTGTTTTGGAACAGTGTTAAATGCTGTTGGCCACTGGTCACAGTTAGAGCACGCTGTCACAGCTCTATGAATAAAATGAGGAGCCTCATTCCCTTCAGCTTTTTCTTTTTGTGTAATATTTTACTGCGGTTGCAGACTTTGCAGTATCCCTCAAAGTTCCTCTGTGGGTTCAGTGTGTTTCTCAGTCTCGTCAGTAGATTTGGAGCCTCAATTAATAAATAATTCTGCCCATTCCTGTTAAAACTGTGATAGTTTAGGACATCAAAGACTGGGAAAGACGCTGTCAATAATGTTGCATGCACATTAATAATCAGTTCATTATAGTATTTATGGATTATGCTGCTGTCGGGGCAAACCCCTTGTGTCCTATACTCTTATTTTTCAGGAACTGACCAAAAACACGGATTTTAAAAACTTCAGACATCACACTTCATATATTTGATATTTATTACATAGATAGGCTTTCCTCGGTTTTTAATATTTTGACTAAATCATGCTCGCATGAATTAGTGTTCTTGATTAAAGTCAAATGGAGGATTGAGCCTGAGAGTGCCATAAAAACAAGACCTGGTGTCTTATCAGACTTTTAAAGCCTTCAGTCCAAATAACGGTGTCCCATAGGGGTAATTTGATTCTGATAACACTGATTATCATTATGCACATGTGGATGTAGTCAGTGAGTGAAAAATAAGCTTCTTTGCATTTGCTGTTTCCAGCAGTCATAATTTTCATGTTGCTGCTTTGAAAAATTAAACATTAGCTAAATTCACCTAAAACAGCATGTCTCTATTTTTAGTTTCCACTGGATAACAAAGAGGACCCCGTGGCTCTGGAGTAACCTGTCGTGTTCTTGTGTTGCAGGTAAAGCTCTATGTAATCACATAGTAGCCCTGCTACTTCATAGCAGCTCTGTCCATTTTACCTTTTACCTGTCCTGTTTATCATGCTGTCTTGCTCCGGTTCCCCTCTGCCTTACAGAAGAGCCTGCTGCCGAGCTCTGTTGGGTTCTCCCCTAACTGTCGATTCTCTGCTGAGCTGTGGACCCTGCTGCCTGTTCCTGGTTCCAAGAAGTCTCTCTCCGGGCCGTCAGCTTCCTGCCAACACCATCACCTGTTCCCGTTGCAGTTCTACCTCGCTGGTTACAATCACCCTCCATCCATCAAACCTTCAATAAAGACTTTCATTTTAAGTCCCGTGTGTGTGATTCTGGGTTCATCCATAGACAAATTGTGACAATTAGACTTAGACAACTTTATTTGTCATTTCGTATGCACAGAGTGCGTACAGAACGAAATTTCGTTTGCATACAGCTTGAGAATTACAGTAAATTACAGGGTAAAGTGCAGCAGTGATTTTACAGTAAACAATTGAAATGTAAAACAATGCAGGAGTAAGAGACAGTGTGCGATCCGTGTACAGGTGAGTATTTTTAAAAATCATTTGTATGTGCAGAAATTAATGAATTTCTCAGATTCATTTCCTTTTCATTAACAAATTGATTTTGACAACTCTAATAAAATTATATGTGGTGACCCACTGAAATTAGCTAAATAAACTTATAACTCAATTATCTTTAAGAAAGAAAGATGGAGTTTAATTTGTTAAAAAAATCACCGGGAGAGGGATGGCAGCTGTAGTTCTAGGTCTCCTCGGAAGAGAAGTGCTGACTGTAGATTGTAAGTGCTGCCGTGAAGGATTTTCAAATTTGGCCCTCGTCTCTCTTATTGATGTCACCCAACAGGCTCGAATCTCTTGGCCCATTGAAAAAAAGCGTTTCAGAGAAAAAAAATATTAATCTTTATAGTCTTGCACATGTGAATTTCAAAGTCTTTTAAATAGTTCAAAATCGCCTGGATTATTACCAAACTGAAGTCCACGTTTAGTCTGAATGTGCTTTACAAATAGTGGCCATTTTAATTGGGATTGAACAATATTTGTGCAAAATACATTGATTTTTCCATTTTACAAACTTTTAAAAAATCAGAGTGTGCAACTTTCAAAACCTCAATACATGCAGTGAGAGAATTGTTACTCCTTATTCAAGGAATACATCCTGAAAATCTGAGCTTGTTACACCACACAAGTGATTTTAGGTGAATTTTTGAAGTTTTCAAGTTTTTTTCCACACTTTTGGAAATAGGCCCTGCCCACTTGTTTCAATCATTAACATTTTATATTACTTTAGTTCAGGGTTATGACTGGAAGGGGATGAAGAAGGTTTTGTAAAAATCCAATCAGCCATTCTTGCGTAGTAGATTCTTGACATCACAGCGCCCCCTAGTGATGGACGATCTTCAAACGCGGGTCACATGTGCAAAATCTTATTGT